>NC_073312.1:18116199-18306199 GCF_027595985.1 Sorex araneus
GGAAAATATTAAGAGTTCTTAGAAAATGTTAAGAAAAAGTTCTTAAAAAATATCATCCTTTGTTATTTTTCAGTCCATTATAGCACTGTAGCACTGTAGCAATGTCGTCCCATTCGTCTATTTGCTTGAGTGGGCACCAGTAATGTCTCCATTGTGAGACTTCTTGTTACTGTTTTTGGCATATCAAATACGCCATGGGTAGCTTGTCAGGCTCTGTCGTGTGGGCGGGATACTTTCGGTGGCTTGCCGAGCTCTCTGAGGGGGATGGAGGAATTGAACCCGGGTTCATTGTACTCCATTCCTTTTCTATAATTAAAATCCCTCTTCATCTAATTTAGAGTAAGGGCATCAGATAGAATTTCCATAAAAATGTCAAATATTTTACTTTTCATGTATCTAATCCAATTACTTCTTGTTGTTGAAAGCTGGCCTGGATTTAGTAAAAAGTCAGAATGAAATAGTGATATACTTACCGACACAGAAGAATAGAGACACATCATGTCTTAAGTTTCCAAAACTTGCATCTCTAAAATATATGCATGAACAACAACAACAAAAATCTAGTTTAAAACCCTAGTATAGACTCTAGATTATTATGACTGATAGAAAACTTAGAACTGAAACCGTGCTGGTCTTCTAAAACATAGCTAATGCTAATTCTTGATACTGTTTAGAGAATCTATTTAGATAAATTTTCCATCCTCAATCTATGCAACCATACTCAACATTTATTAATAATTTACTATATATCATAAACTGGTCCACATTTTTTAATGTGTTTTCAAGGACTAGAGTGTACCACATCGGGTAGGGTGTTTGCCTTGCACGTGGCTGACCTGGGTTTGATTCCTCCTTCCCTCTCAGAGAGCCTGGGAAGCTAACCGAGAGTATCCCACCCACTAGGCAGAGTCTGGCAAGCTACCCGTGGACATATTGAATATGCCTAAAACAGTAACAACAAGTCTCACAACAGAGATGTTACCTGTGCCTGCTCTAGCAAATCAATGAACAATTGGACTACAGTGCTACCGTTACTTTTTCAAATGTAAGGGCTGCATTTTTGAGTACTTAAAAAATGAGAAATCAGACTTTGGGAAGTGGAGTAACTGTACTCAGGATGCATGTTTAACTACTTTGCTCTTAAGTAATTATGCTGGAACAAAGATTCATGATAGGAAAGGGAAAGGATAGTATCAACTCAAAAATTACTTTCCATCTAGTTTCAGTATTAATTCACTCAAATTGTGGTTAACCATTCTCACACCCTGTCTCATTTAATCTCTACCATTATTCCACTGAGTCATTGTCAGAATTAACAGTTACTAGTTAAAATTTAATTTAAGCAGGCTAAGAAATATTTATGATCCCAATTGTTTTTCATGACTACATGAAAATTTAAAATTTTCAAATTTAATTTGAAAATTAAATTTATAAGATCAGAAGAAAATCATATACAAGATTATTTAAGTCTAGGATTTTCCCTGACGTGAAATAATTTAATAAAATCACACTAAACTCTCAGTATAAAAGTGTTCTGAAAGTAGAGAAATCCTATATTTTCTTGACTTTGCTATTAGATAACTAAAACATATTTACTATAGGTAGATCATTTGTAAGCCTCACATAGACTTATTACTCATGCTGACCATTCTTGTTTGTCAATATTAAAATAGTTTCAGAGCCAAAATCAGCAGTAAAAATTAAAAGCTTTTTCAGGGAGGAAAAGAAAATTCTTTTATCAATTGTGCCCCCATTCATTTACATAAACTTATTATTGAGATTCTAGTTCAAATATATTTGTTCTCATTATAATTTGTTTAACATCATTTCTGATTCTCGGCAGTGAAGTCAAATCCTGCTAACTCTAATCCCCAGGCCATTTACCAGCAAACTCACATGCACATGGTCAGGAATTCTTACTAGGCAGCGTGCTACATAAATAATCCTTTAGATAAAATTCTTGTTAACAGAGCAATTGCTGATTCTTTCACTCTCTCTCTGGAAAGGCAGGAATTATGTTCCTTAAATCTGCAATTATTCTTTTGTTTCACCTAAGACTTAGGGAGGATTGTGAGAGAGCAACTATGGACAGAAATGTTTCCAGGCCAATATTTCTACAGCGAAAGTGCAGTCCAAATTGTAGCAGCAAAGAGCATAGTTTTCTGCACCAAATAGAAAAAAAAAACCAATTGTTTATAAGTACAACAGTAGATAAATAAAACAGACAAGGGTATAGAGCATTATACACAGGTGAAAGTATTGAGCACCTTATACTTAAACAGACCCATATTCAAACCTTGTCACCAATTTTAATCAGCATACTGACACTGATATTTTCATTATTATAAGACTTTGTTTATCAGTGAAATTGAGATTAGGGCAATGCAAGATTGTAATAATCTTAAATTATTAAATGTATGAAAGTATCTAGCAAATTAGAAATTGAAAAAAGTAATTAGATACAATGAATATACAAACAAATATTATTTTAAAAAGCATAGTGCAGTTAAGACCAGTGTAATAATAGTCTGGCTGTCTTCCCCAGGGCCCCTGGGAGGGGATGGTCTCCAGCTTCCCTCCCCACCCCGATTAGAGCTCCCGGCAGCTGAAGACCACTGGAACCTAGCTACAGCCATGCTCAAGGCCCTTCTCCACACATTTGGACAGGCTTCACGCATGAAGGTATCGGCAGAGGAACCCAGGTGTGTGTAATCCCATCAACGGCCAACATCCAGAGAGACACTTAAAAGCAAACTCTCAGAAGCGCGTGGCCACTTCGCAGCTGCACAATATCTTGTAGCTTATTTCTCCCTCTGGAAGAAACTGGCAAGTTTCTGAAAGTTTTCTGCTCACATGGGACAGCCTTGCAAGCTTCCCATGGTGTTTTCATGTGCTAAATCCAGTAACAAGCTGGATCCCATTCCCCTGACCCTGAAAGAGCCCCCAGTGCGACATCATTGGGAGGGCCAAGTTGAGATAGACTTCTAAGATCTCAGGGAAAGGACAAAATGAGAGGTTACTGAGCTCGCTCGAGAAAACTAGATTTCGTGATCGTGAATAAAAGTTTACACTTGTAGTCCTAGTAACATAATTTCTAGTTCATTAAAGACTAATACCTTTCTGGCACTGCCCCATCTCTCTGAAACAATCATGGAATTTAGGATTTTTCAAATCACTATCATTATGAGAATGATATATTTTCTTATTTCAAAAGAGAATAAAACAAAAAGAAAAATTGTCCTTTATAAGAGGGTTGTCCAATTCTTGAGAAGGAACGTATGTCCAATTTAATAAAGAATAAAATAGTTGTCAATATTTTCATTTTTCTCATATGATGGACATCAATTTATCTGGTCTCAAATGTTTTCCACTCATCTTGCTTTCATAAAAGAAAATAAAATCCCTCTAACTCTTACATCTTTCGCTTTGTGCCTGAAAGAGTCAAGTGAGGTGATTGATTCATAGTTCCTGGACACAGGGACATGTATCACAGTTTTAGCTAATGAAATATTTCAAGTGTATCTTAACTTGAAATAATAAGGAATAAGTTTTCCTCAGATATGGGAAACCAGTGGCTACCTACATCCTCTGACATATGGACACCTTATTAATGGCAAACTGTGCAGAGAAGGGATAAAGGAAGTCCTCAAAGAGAGAAAAGCATCAGTGTCGGTCGATGCGGAAGAAGCCGGGAAAAGTATTTGCAGTGCTCGCCTGTCCTTCGCCAACTACAAGACCAAGATGACTGCCCTCCCATGTCCTGATGGATCTATCATATCTTCCCTAAGGGCAATGGAGAGGATTATTCACTATTCACAACTTCTACTCTGATCTCTTCGATAGCCACGTCCACCTGCCCACATACCTAATTCTACAGAATGGATATGTCATTCCCAACGTTCTCCCTTCTGAAATCTGACACACCGTTTCGTCAATAAAGATGTGTACTGCACCCAGTCTAGACAAGGTCAGACCCGAACACCTGAAGAATCTGCTGCCAGTACTCGTCAATACACTGGCTCAGCTTCACATGCTACCTGTCCGAATGCATAATTTCATATAGTACGTGTCTGAGTGCAAGGTTCCGTCCCAGTGGAAAACCAACAGGACCGTTCTATTGTACAAGAAGGGAGACATCCACGACGTCGGCAGCTATTGCCTAATCTGCCTGTTGTCTGTTGTCTACAAGTTGTTCGCTCGAGTCATCCTGAATAGAATATGCAGAACACTAGAAGAAGGACAACCATGCGAGCAAGCCAGGTTCTGAAAAGGATTTAGAATGATTGACCATATCCACACAGTGACCAAGCTCATCAAAGTTTTGTGAGAGTTCAAGATGCAGCTCTGTCTAACGTTCATCAACTTAAAGAAGGCCTTCGATTCTGTTCAGACTGAAGTAGTCATCGAAGCTTTAGCCGAAAAGAGCATTCAAACTCAGTACATCAGAATCCTCTGCGAGCTGTGTTACAATTCACCACCAGGATCTCACCATTCTACAAGGAAGTGATCATTGACGTAAAGAGAAGGCTTCAGCAAGGTGATACCCTTTCACCGAAACTCTTCAGTGCCACTCTCGAGAATGTCATGCGACAACTGAAATGGGGAAGAATGGAAGTCAAGATAGGCGGTCGGCAACTACACCACCTCCACTTTGCTGATGACATCGTTCTCATAACACCTAACATTAGCAAGTGACACAAATGCTGGCCAACTTTGACCATGAATGTGGAAAGGTCGGACTGCAGCTGAATCCCACCAAAACAATGTTCATGAAAAATGAACTAGTCCCTGAAGCTCCATTTGCTCTCAATGGAACGAACATCTCCGAATGCAGCAGCTATGTGTACCTGGGTTGAGGACTCAACATGAGGATCAACTTGGTGCCAGAACTGCACAGAAGAAAGAGCAGTGTGGAATGCCTTCAAGACTGTAGAAGAAGTGGTTAATAGGATGAAGAATCTCTGGCTCTGGGCACATCTTTTCGACTCCACTGTTCTTCCTTCACTAACATATGCCTCAGACACCTGGGCCCTATGAAAACAGGATGGGAACGCTATTTGGGTATCCCAAAGAGGAATTAAAAGAGATATGCTTGGAATATCACATTTCACTTAAGTGAGAGAACAAATCCGGAGTTCTGACCTCCGTCGACAATTAAGAATCAGAGATGCTGTCTCATTTGTCAGGATGTCAAAAAGCAGATAGGCCGGACACGTAATGTGATTTAGAGATGACCACTGGACTAGAGCTGTTACGGACTGGATTCCATGGAACATCAAAAGACTGCGTGGCCGCCCACCTACGAGATGGTCAGACTTCTTTGTCAAAACCCTGAACAAATGGTCTGAGGCTCTTCATGTTCCTGGAGTGAGCAGATGCCATTGGGCTACACTAGCACGCAACAGGAATGAATGGAGACATTACTAGCGCCTGCTCAAGCAGATCAAAGGTCAATGGGATGACAAGTGATACAAGTGATTAATGACAAACAAGATAGAAAGGAAAATGGAGGAAGAAAAGCCTGTGCAGAGTATGGTGTAAAAACAATAATTATATGCTGTGGAGAAATGTAACTGGATCTTTATCTTACACCATATAAGGAAGTTGACTTAAAATGGGAACAAAGGAACTTTTGATGTTAGACTAAAATTTATAAAATGCATTTATTTATTTTATTATTAAAATTAATAAAATACATTCACAAGACATAGGCAGAATTCTCCATGATATCAGCTTTAGAAGTGTCTTCAGTGATTCCACTCTATTGGCTATGGAAATGAAGCAACAAATGAACATATAAAACTAAAATAAACAAAAAAATTGTCTTCACTATAAAAAAAGTCACAAGAAATGTAGATACCCTATCTAACTGGAGAAAATATTTGCACACTATATATCTGACAAAGGGTTAACAACTCAGATGTATAATGAACTCATGAAGTTCAATGTCAGAGAAGTAAACAATTCCGTCAAATATTGGAAAGAGTTAAACACACACTTTTTTATAAGATACACAGAGACTCAGGATATAGAACAAAATGAGATTATAACGAGGGAGGAGATAGTGAATAGAATTTACTACTAATTTACTACTAAGCATATGGGTCCACCTTGTAGTAACGAAAATCCTTTATTTATATCTTCAACTGCAGATCAGATGTAGCTCAATGTAGCTCTTATGATTTTTATTATGATTGCATGATGCCCACACATAGCAATTGGAAAAATTAATAAACAAGTTTCATTACTAAGGACAGATAAAGATGATCGATCACACTACAAGGTATTAATAGAGAAAGTAGAGTGGGAGAGAGGAAGACAGAGAGAGATTGACATGCAGGTAAGCAGAGATCAAGACACAAAGATAGAGCAGAGACTGACAAGGGAATTGTGTCTACAATTAATTGAGTTGTGATGTAGAATTTTTGCTTTTACACTGCTTATTGGTGAGTTTAAAATGTCAAAGTTGGAATACATGCTTGGGAAAAAAGAAACCAAGTAGTTGCTGAACCAGCTATCTCAACTACAAAAGAAGGCGAAAAGGGTTAGGCACTTTATCATATGGGTAGGAATATGGACACAGGCATCTAGTAGAGTTAAATTTATAAAGTGAAATGGATGACATATAAATCAAAGCTTAAGTGAGATATTTGCATAATAAAACTTAAAGGAAGAAGTAAGCATTACCTACGTAGTTTTTGCTTACACTATCTGTTTGTGTATATGTAACATGCCTCTCCATTATCAGTCTATTTTACCTATAAATGTTTGAGCTAAATGATTATACAGAGTTCTTTCAGGCAAGCTCTTCCTTCCTTGCCTGATCCACTAATACAATTTTTTTCATTCCATGAATACGTTGTTTTAGATATGTACAGTCACAGACATTATTCCTGCACATGAAACTGCCCTAAGTAAGAGAGAGAATGTTTATGAAACTCTGTGGGGGAAAAAAAAAACACTTTAAGGTCAGCATTTTATAAGGTCCCTGAAATGAAGGATTCCAACTGATACATGTTCCAGTCACAAAGCAACCTCCATTCTGTATTTTCAAAATATCCCTCCCTTTTTTATAGGTTTTATTCCAAGCACAACAATTGCAGTTTCAGATTAATAGTTTATACTCTGACAATTCCTCTTATTTAACTTATATCCTTTAAAATCTTATATTATTGTTGTTATACTCAATGTTCATAGTAAAGGGAACAGATATGTTGAAGACAGGCAGTATTGAGTTCAAATTTAATTTCCAAAATCTATAAACTGTTATTTTAACTTCTTCAAATATCAATAGTCATGTTAAAACGAAAATGGAATGCTATCAGACTTGGTTGGTGTCAAACAAAACAAGTCATAAACACTGTCTTGTTTCTACATACGTGAGCTGCAAATATTAACTATGCTTTGCTCATTCGGACCTTAATATTTCTTAAAGGCAGCGGCCTTTCATGATTCATCACTATATCTTTCCCAATACATCTAAATGCTAAACAAAAAGTAGAGTTAAATTTATAAAGTGATATAAAGTCAAAATATTAATAGATAGGACAATCTAGGGAGAAGGAAGCTAGTTTTCAACAATATTTTCAAATAAATAAAAGGGTTAACAGCCAGTAAGCATTACTAGAAAGCATGATTGCGTATGTGGTGTGGTGTGTGTGTATTCATGTGTTTGTAGTATATCTGTATGTGTTAAGTGATAGGCGATGTTATATTAAAACTAGATTCACTATTTTACCGAAGCATAGATCTGACATAGTTCGGAATATAAACCAGAAGTTCCTCCCTCTGTTGTTACTGGTAGTGGAGGGCATAGGGTTTACAATAAAAATCAACATCTGGCTGCAACCTAGAATCCAGATGTGACAATGATGCTTCTTTCAGAAGCTCATGTTGTGCTCAGCTGGGTCACACAATTATTGGGGGGCAATGGGGGGTTGCTGGGGTAATTTGATTTGATACACAAACAGCCTTTGTTGCTGTTCTTCAAATCAAGGTCGACTCTCAAAGAAATGGGATGTTCTGTCCTGTTCTAATCACCCAACTTTTAATCTCTCTAGAATTGATCTTTTCTCCAGGTGTCCCCAATGTGGCAGTTAAATGCTTCCCGTGGTCCTGCAAATGATATGTCACAGTAACTAATTACCAGGTTATAAAAATAAAAAAGGGAATAGGAAAGCAGCCCAGAGTAACTACTGAGCAGACAGAGTCAGGGGTGGACCTGAGCTAATTGGCTCCCTGACAGAGTCCTTCAGGGTCTCTAGGCAGCCTTTTATTTTAATGAGGGTTTGCTAAGATTAAAGACTTCTCAAAGCCCTCTGGTACAGTGTAGAATGGCTTAAGAGAATAAACTCTCAAACCTGCCCCAGGTTTCTGGCCTCATGCTGGATGTCATCCAGGAAGGTGCACTGCAGTTTGATTTTAATTATTTTGCTTGCTCCGTTTCTCCTGAAACTTGGAACTTGTGGCTTTATTTACATTTTATGGGTAAGATGAATCAGAGACTTAGAAATATTTACTTTGACAAGCAATTTTGGGCTTCAAAGTTAATGCCCCAATGCTTAACTGAAGGCTCTACTTATGATGGCTTAAAGTCAGGTCATTAATAATTGATTATTGGCCTAGATACTTATGGAACTGAGATTGTGTTCAATTGTCATTGTTCTAGTTAATTTTGTCTAGTCTATTTATTTAAATAATGGATCAAACGCAGATAGGACTGTGATTTTTATTTTAACCTTTGTGATTTTCACACCATAGGGACTGAAGCAATAGTACAGCAGGTAGGGTGCTTGCTTACCATGCACATAGTCCCTTTCCATCCCAAGCACCACATACGGTCTCCAAGCCCACCAAGAGAGATCCCTGAGCACAGAATCAAGAGTAAGCCCTGAGCACACCGCTGTGTTGGCTGAAAAAATAACCTCCCTTGAAATAGAAAGAGATTTTGTTATTCTACAGCTGTTTTAAACATTTATTCAGTAAAATGCTATCAATGTATTCCCAGTCAAATGAATTCTAGAAAGCAGAAATGCAAAGATAAGCTCAGACTGATTCTAAGGTACAGGACCTCTGAGGATGTGACATTTAGGCAGGATATTTTTAGGTAAATGAAATATAGATGGATAGAAAAGGGGAATTGGAGCTTGCTAGCTTGGGACATCTCTGCTGATGCAGAATTTTAAATAAAAGACATGGAGGGATCAGGTTGATTGCTTCAGAGGGAGGTTTGTTTCATCCCTGCAATGAAGAGATGAATGGTCAGCAGGAAGACCATTAGAGAATACTTATTGTAATATTAGTTAGGTTCTCATCACACAGGTAAAGGGCAGCAATTTCCAGCAGGTAACTTTTATGATTAGTCTCTCTGAAACATGCTCAACATGATTAAAGTGAAAGAATCAAAGGAAGATAGTTTGTGTTAATATACTTTTTTATTATTTGAAACTTGCAAACATTTATAGATGGCAAGTCGGATGAAGGGTTAAACACAATGAAGTAATGGAAGCAGAGATAAAGGAATGGTTTTAGGCATAGTAGAAGGGATACTCTGTGTAACTACTATCTGTTTAAGGGACTCTACTTTTTCTGTTTTTATTATATGGCCTTGTGCATGTTCCATTCATTATGGAAGTCAGTAATAACTTGTGGCAGACAGTGTGAGAGAGAAAAAGAGAGAATTATTTAGATAAGAAGCACCGGATTGAGAATTATTGACCCCCCACAGAAATCATAATTTGCTGTTTATGTGAGTAGGAAAAAATGTTATAATTTGTAACAAATCTTCCTTGTTGAGCTAGAACTTTTGGGTTTAGCATTCTCTACGTTATCTTTGCTTGATTTTATTGTGCACTGATTTTGTTACCACCTAAATCAACATTCTTTGGGTGGCGAGAGAGATAGAACACCCTGTAAGGGACTTGTCTTGCATGCACCTAGCTGGTGTTCAATCCTCAGCACCAAGTATGGTCCCCAGAGATTGGCCAGGAGCAAACCCTGAGCAGAGTCAGGAATAATCCCTGCACAGCCCAGTGTGATTCCCCAATTCAAATAAAGATGTGTTTTAAATTGTGTCTTAAGTCTTGAAACAAAAAAATCCAGGTAATTATATTTCTTTTCTTGCCTGGCATCTCAATAACTTCATCATCATCATCATCATCATCATCATCATCATCATCATCATCATCATCATCATCCCATTGATCATCAAATTTCTCGAGCGGTCTCAGTAACGTCTCCATTCGTCCTAGCCCTAAGATTTAAGAAGCCTCTCTTTTCTCATCCTTTTCAATGGTGCCACATTGGAGGCTCTTTCAGGGTCAGGGGAATGAGACCCATCACTGTTACTATTTTTGGCATATGAATGCACCATGGGGAGTTTTCGAGGCTCTCCCATGTGGGCAGGAAACTCTAGGTAGCTTACCAGGCTCTCCCAGAGGGAGAACTAGGCCATACAATGTCTTAAAACCAAGACATTGGAGCTTGGTTTCAAAGTCTTCTGGATGCTTGGTTTTAAAGTCTCTGGATGTTGGCCATTGGTGGGATTACACGGAGCCTCCTAGCTACTGGAAGATGGGGAATCTGGGCGGAAGAGGCCCAGTCCCGATCCGAGCAGACTTGGAGGTTTCAGCCCCAGATCCCACACACCTGGGTTCCTCTGCCGGTTCCTTCATCTCAATAACTTAATCACAAGCATCTTGAAATGAATGGGTCAAAACCTGGGGGGAAAAAGATATTTCTGTTTCTCTTCCATCTCACCACCACCAAGACCCAACCTCTACCTCTTGCCTTGCATTTTATCTTAATGAGTTGTAAATTCTCTGCTTCCATTATCTGTATATGGGAATAATAACTATGCTTAGCCTAACTATGGATAAACTCAATGCTTTCTCTCCCCACCCTGACGAGACCCTGAAGTTGCCAACCATGGACGACTCTGCTGGCTCCTGAATGGCCATGATGCCAGAGGCACACAAACCAATCTTGGAACCCAGCGGCTTTTGGCAGAAATCCCTCCGGACTTAATTACTAAAATATCAGAAATCTAAAATTGCGTGGCCACAACAGCGGTCATGCAACGTCATATTCTTTTCTTTATCAGCAACAGAAAACAAATTATCTAATGATGCCTTTTCTGCAGGTCTGATTGTTGGGTGAAAATTTCAAATAATAATGGTGGGTCTTATGTTGAAAAATTGAATGTAATCAAAGTAGAGAGAGAATAAAGTGAAAATCATCTGCCACACAGGCAGGCGGAGGGGTGGGATGGGGGGTATACTTGGGTTCTTGGTGGTGAAACATGTGCACTGGTGAAGGATGGGTGTTTGATCATTGTATGACTGAGCCTTAAATCTGAAAGCTTTGTAACTGTTCTTATGGCGATTCAATAAAATATAAAAATTTTTTAAAAAAATTCAAATGCTTTAATTCTTTCAAAGTTAGTTTGGTATTATTGCACATATCTATGTATCACATGGGCCCAGAATTTAATATAATGTCTTTTGAAATATCTCATAACATAAAGACAAAGTGACAACTTTACTTGACAGCTGATTTCTGCTCCATTGAATGTTCTTAATAGTAGTCATGAGGATTCAGACTCTTTACATCCTTATCAGAACTCCTTATTATTTCTGTTTCTAATTATAATCAGCTTAATAGGTATAGTGTAGTATCTTGTAATTTTTTAAAGTTTCATTCTTCTGAATAACTAATGATGCTAAGCACCTTCCCCTGAGGCTATTGACTTTTTGCATATCTTCTTTGCAAGACATGTGCTTTATACTAGATAAAACCTATTTGCATGGGTGTTTGGAGAAGGAATTTTATCCATACTGGTGATACACAGATAAAGTGAGACATTTGGGTGATCAGTTTTGTACGACTTAGGAAATTTAAAAGCTCAAAGCTGAAATCTATGTCCAGATGCTTAGTAAAGTATAAAATTCAATTTGAAAAAAATAGATTTTACCAATTAATGTCATAAGAAATGAAAATGATTCACACACCTTGAACACAGGAAATTCTTAACATTTTTTTCCATAGAAATATGAAGTGAGTTGAGTAGACACAGCTTATGGACATGTTTCAGCAATTCACCTGATGTTTGCTGATAAAAAAAAATGTTTATTAGAAGTGAGGGAGATTCCCATTCTGATACCCCAGAGTAACTGGATATAGATCATTGTGAGTTTGGCTTATGTCACCATAGTATAATCTCTATTTTAGATACTAAGAAATTCAGCTTCACTGAGTCTGGAAAAAAGTGTTTATAGAATTGCTCTTTAAAAAAAATTTTGGAGGCGGGAGAATGCTACACTTAGTGGTACTCAGGAATTACTCCTGGGTCTACATTCAAAGATCACTCCTATAGGGCTCAAGAGACAATATGGGATGCTGTGGATCAAATCCAGATCTGCCACACATTCAGCAAGCTCCCTAAATACTGAGTATCACTTCAGCCACTACAGAAAATATTTATTAAGAACATATACTCTTAATCAGTTTACCTTACTAAGCTAAAGGACACGCTAGATATCCTTCAGATTATATATCTTCATTATATCTCAATATAACTAAAATGCATGTACACTATTATACCAGCTTCATATATTGCATAGTACCAATGGTTTAGAAAAACAGATATTGCAATGCTTGAAAAATTCAATTAATACTATCCAAAAGAGGAGTAGCAATTTATTGGGATGTAGTCAGCTCAGCAGAGAATGTGAACCTTTCTAAATGGCACAGAAATCCTTGTGCTTCATGGAAAATGAGAAAGTAGGTTCAAAAATGTGAGTCTTACATATTTAAATTAAAAGATGCTAAAAACAAAACTGGGCTGGAGTAACAGCTCAAGGATCCAAGTGCATTTTTTTAGGGCATAGCCCCACTTTCATCCCCATCACCACATGATCTCTCCACAGGGCCCCTAGCCACCCGCAAGCAAAGAGCTGGGCCCCTCCAAGTGTGGGCCCCAAATGCAAAACGTATAAATAAATAAATAAGCTGTAACTTTAATGTAAAATCTGAACTTTAAATATTTTTTAAAATACTTTTAAAAAAACATTTATTTTAGTCATCATAATTTACAAAACTGTTAATTCATGGTTTTGTACACAAAACATTCCAGCACTTTCCACCAGAAGGTCCAATTCCCTCCACATTGTTCCAGTGTCCCCTCACCCCCTTTCACCCCCTTCCCCTACACACACCTTCCGACACTCCACAAGTCCCAAGTTTCCTATAGACTGGTCTCAATTTCTGTTTCATTTGGGCATTTTTTCCCCCCTATTCTACTGTTATGTTTTTTTATAGCCTACATCTGAGAGAGACCATTTTGTGTCTTTAACTCTCTTGGTTCACTTCATTTAACATGATACCCTCCAAACACATGCATGTAGTAGAAAATTGGATGGTTTCAATTTTTCTTAAAACAAAGTGTTGAGGGGCTGGAGCAATAGCACAGCGGGTAGGGCATTTGCCTTGCACACGGGTTCGATTCCCAGCATCCCATATGGTCCCCTGAGCAGCACCAGGAGTAATTCCTGAGTGCAGAGCCAGGAGTAACCCCTGTGCATTGCCGGGTGTGACCCAAAAAGCAAAAAAAAACCCAAACAGACAAAAAACAAAGTGTTGTGCCCAAGTTTAAGATCCTCAGTTGCGAAGAGACCCAGTCCACACATGATAATGCAAAAGCAAAGGAACTTTATTACTAACCTGAGCCAGCACTAGCTCGGCCTAGGGTCCAAGTCTCATCCAACACAGTGGAGTCTTGACAAGGACCCCGACTCCAAATCACAAGCAGTTTATATAGGTTTCATTGTTAAGAAGCAATTTATACTGATCTATTTTTGTCACTGGCCCTATTACAATGGTGGCCAGCAATTAGGCAATGGTTCGCAACAGTTTCTAAGGAGGGGACAGTGACCCTTCATGACCGGCCAGACCCAACTGCCCAATTCCTTATCTTGGCAAATTACTCAACTGGGACTTTACCAGAAACTGCAAGTCCTGCTTTGGGGAAACAGAAACTGAGGCCTAGTTGAGACTTAATGTTAGCTGCAGCTTGTTATGGCTTCTGAGGAGCCTGTTTTTGCACCTCACAAAACTGATATGCCTTCCTGTATATGTACCTTAATTTCTTTACCCAGTCATGTATTCTTGATCATATGGGTTGTTTCCAGATTTTGGCTGCTATGAAAAGTGCTAAATGAACATATGATGCAAATGTCTTCTCTGAAGAAAGCTCTTTAAAATTATTTTGGACCATTAAGGTAAATGCCAAGAAGTGAAATTGTTGAAAGCTCAATTTCTAGCTGTTTTTTAATAACAAAATATCCATATTGTTTTACAAAAGAGCTGGAATAGTAGACATTTCCACGAAAAAAAATCTCTAACTTTAATGTAAAATCTGAATTTTAAATATATTTTTAAAGGGTATTCAGGTCAAAATATGTCTGAGAACTGCCGTATGTCTATTTGAAATCTAATAGTCACAATAAGCCTCTACCAGTTAAGGATAATAATAGTATTGCATGAATTTGTGAAATTCGATTAGTCACCATATGTCTCAAATTCCTGATCTGTAAAATGATTACAGAAACAGAAATCAGAGTCAAGTACTGTGTTAGTGTTCTTTAGCTCCATCCCAGTTCGAACTTTAAAATATTGATTCTTATGCTAATTTTACTGTGTTTTGTCTTTAAGCATCTTACATTATCAAAGGTAGGGAATGAATAAAACTTGTGAACATTATTTTATAGGAACTCAGACTACTTCAAGTGCAACACTCCCAAATTAACTCTGGCCTTTATTTATCAAGAGAAAGAGTATTAGTGTAGGGAAGGAAAAATGACAACAGTGGTTTACTTACTAAAAAGCAAAAAGAACACAGACAATGAGATAAGGATTTCTATTTGTCCATAACAGCTGGATTAGAGTGGTAAATAAAGGGTTACATTTGGGGGACTAATACTTCAAGGAAGTATAGAAAAATATAGATTAAAGAACTTGATGAAGCACATGGTATGATTTTCCGAAAACTCAAATAGTTGTGAAAAATACTGCATTGTCAGCACTGTAGCACTGTTGTCCCACTGTTCATCAATTTGCTCGTCCCATTGTTCATGGATTTGCTGGAGCGGGCACCAGTAACATCTCCATTGTGAGACTTGTTACTATTTTTGGCATATCAGATACACCACAGGCAGCTTGCCAGGCTCTGCCGTGCAGGCGGGATACTCTTGGTAGCTTGCCGGACTCTCTGAGAGGGATGGAGAAATCGAACCCGGTTCCACTGCATGCAAGGCAAATGCCCTACCCACTGTGCTATAGCTCCATATTGTTGATGGGCCAGAGCAATTGTATGGCAGGTAAAGTGCTTGCCTTTACATACCAGTACTGCCTCAATTCTGTAACCACATATGGTCTCCTGAGCTTGGCCAGGAGTGAGCTTTGAGTGAAGAGTGAAAGCCCTGAGCATTGCTGAGTGTAGCCCAAAAAGCAAACAAACAAAAAGAACAGTACTGAAAGTAGATTAACTTTGTTCATGATTCTAAGGGTAGAATTAGTATGATAGAATTATTATCATGAAGAGACTATACTGGGTACAACCTTGCTTAGCAATTAGAAAATATTCTCAAAATAATTTGGTATGTAAAAGGCTTCCAGAGGTGGTGACTTAAATGAGTAGAGAGAGATGGTTAAAGCAATATTCTTGGAGGGTTCTAACATAGATTTTACCATTAGAAACAGTAAGGAAGAAATAAGTAATGAAAAATGAGAGATTAAAGATTTTTAGTTTTTTCAAAGGCCCGCAGTTGTGCCCATTTTAAGTCTGAAAACCTGGGATATTAATATAGTAAATAATTTGTTCTTATAGCCTATTCACATCCTGCAACTAAAGTTTCAAAATATTCTTTAAAAATATTCTATTTAACAACTACTATGATTTAGTCATTCTGACAATTTCTCTTTATATCCGTTTTGTTAACTTTATCCCATGTCTTTGAGATATATTTGGAACTTACAGATAAGAAAAGCTAGTCATTGAGAGTTTATATAGTCGGTGTGTGATAGAGCAGAAATTTTTATTCAAGACCATTTTGATTTCACAGCCTCTTAAACTGCACACATATTGCATATAGTGATTTCTTTTTGCCAACCATACAGGATGCTCTTGCAGGCTAGGTGAGATCATGCCTCCAGGAAAAGAGTGACATCTATGACAGGTGTGTGAGCAGAACACTCAGAGGAACACTTGACATTGCTAGATGCCAGCCCAGTCCTGTGATCTCAGTTGTGAGTTCATGAATGAAAATAATTCAAGGGGCAGAGACAAAGGGCATGGAAAAAGAGGCAAAAGGAAATCTGAGAAAAAAAAATCATGCCACTGATTCAATTAATGCCCTGGGCTGCCTGCCCAGGTACAGTGCAACTGCCTTCCATACAATACTGAGATTTCTTAAAGTGAGCTGGATGGGCAGCAACATGATGAACACATAAAATAGTCTAATAATAAAAACACAATTAGAGTGACCTGTTCCCCAGGAAGGTGCGATGCACTCAGTCCTGTAAATGTGTTTCTCACACCCCCACTAACTATATAATAAGGCTGAGCAGTTCATTGTGCTTCACAGGCAGATCTGTTTACTTCTTTATTCCTCCCCGGGATAGGAAGAGGAACTTTGGAAAATAATGATTTCTTTTATTCAGTTTTTGATCATGATTGAATTTTTCAAAATTAAAATGGGATCTGAATAAGTAAAGGTCAATCCAGCCTGGACACTTTCTTCATTAACAATAAATCAACATCTGCTGTCTTTGCCCCTACTTCCAAGAGGCTTATAGATGGTATCAGTATGGAGTAGTGAAATGCAATATATATATATATATATATATATATATATGTATATATATATATATACAGAGAGAGAGAATTACTGATAGCAAAGGCAAGGAGCAGGCAGTTAATATTTAGTTAATGCACAAAGATACTAGAAATATAATCATTAGAAGTAACTCCATTTCATTAACCAGTGATGGTGACTTTTCTGCAGAAAACAATGAGATGATTGTATTCTATAATTCTGCTTAGTCTGAGGTTTGTTTGTTCCACATACAGAAATTCTATAACATGCTATAAGACTTCCTTATTGAGCTAGATTTTGTCTGTGTTGATACCATTTTTATGGCTCCAAATAGAGGCTCTCTGAAAAATGTGGCATATTTTTCTTGTCCTTCCATTTATTTTATTTTATTTTATTTGTGGGGGTGGGGGGCTGGGGGTTGCTCAGGGAATGCTGTCACACCCAGCAGCCCTCTGGTATTAATTTTGGCTCTGTGCTCAGGGATCCTGGTGATATTTGGGCGTCCATTGGCTGACTCCAAGAAAAGCACCCTACCTGCTGCACTATATTTTTAACCCAAGGGTAGATTTTTTCTTAGTAAACACAGTCAAGTGAAAGCAAAGAAAAATTAGGGAAAATTAAAACAAAGTGTGAAAAATTAAAAAGTGAAATGTGTCTAAGAGACAGGATTTAAGGGAAAAAAAGAAAAAAATAGTATTTGGACTCAACAGTAGCAGAACCCCCCCCCAAAAAAAAAAACCAAGAAAACATACAAAACTATTAACTCTATCAAAAGAAAATATAGATGGAAATACAGCAATAAATAGTATATAAGAAGGGATAGTTTTGGGATGAGTCCTCTCTTGTATACTTTTACTTGGTGGAATTAAAAGGAAACAACCCATGTAATTTTTATTTTTTGCTTTTAGGGTCACACCTGGTGATGTACAGGGGTTACTCCTGGCTCTGCACTCAGGAATTACTCCTGGTGGTGCTCAGGGTCCCATATGAGATGCTGGGAATTGAACCCGGGTCAGCTGTGTGCAAGGCAAATGCCCTACCCGCTGTGCTATCACTCCAGCCCTACCCACGTGATTTTTAAACAGTAAAAATTGCTTAATAAAATAAATGAAGAACAATTGACTATTGATATTTTACTTGGCTGCAATAGCTTGTTTGTTAAAAGAATGCACATTGAACCTTTGAGCCATATTTGCCCACAAATTGACAATAAATAGATAAGAGCAAACAACAAAGAACATCTAAGGTAATATTTGTAATATTTCCAATGAAACTTCAGACTCAGGGAAAGAATTATCGTAAGTATTTATTAATCTATAGTTCTAAACTGGGTATGCAAAGACACAAAACAAAACAAAGGAGTGTTTCTGAAAATCACTCATCAACTCTACATGTTGTTTATTGAAACCTATAAAATATGCATTTTTTATTTATTTGTTTCTGTATGGTAGTATTTTTAAACAAAAAGTTAAGGTTGCATCCACTGCTCCCTAAATAAAATTGAGTCTCATTTCTTCTGAAATCACTTCAAGGATATAAGTATAAAACAATGTAATGTGCCAAATAACACAAAAATTTATCAAGCATAAGCCTGAAAATTAAATTGTGAGGTAATAATAAGTTCTTGACATTATTATATATCAGCATTTTCTTTCTCAAAATGGAAAAAGCATTTTGCATTTATAATGCAAAGGAACATTTTTTATCTACATACAATAAACTGCCTAAATTTCGCATGTATGAAGGACAGAGTAGATCCAGCTTCATAGCTCACTGAAACCTCATTGTGGTTAGTACATAGTGCCATTAAATATATGCTGTCCACAGAGATACACTGTTACAAAAGAGGAGTAAAATTATTCATCTATAGAAGGAAGAAAAATAGAACAAATTTTTGCAAGGTCGAAGGATTACGTATCACCCTTGTCCTCAAGCACTAAGACCAAGTTGGAAGGAGACTAGTTCAGGGAAGAGTTTAAGAAGGATAAATAAGACAGGAAGTGATGGAAAGCTAAAATTTCAGAGCCCAAACTGCAAATTATGCAACAGACTGGGTCTATCAAGTTCTCTTGTCCTCAAATAATTGTACTAGGTTTTGCCAGGTGTTTCTCAGCCACTGGGAAGCCTGGATGCGGGTGCACTCAGCTGGATACAAAATGAAGGTTTTGGAAAATGAGCCTTGAAAGGTTGATAAATACTCTTGGCAGGTTGAAAGCTAACCACACTTTCAAGATTTAGCCCCTCAGTACATTCCCATATTCTCTGATTCATGAGCAAATTCATAACTGAACAGTCAGAAACAGAAACAGTCGATAAATACAGAGTGTCTCCACTCTTTGAAAGCAAAGCTTTCATATTTTGTGTTGTTATGGTGGGTGGGGTGGGGTGGAAAGCAGGTGGGGGAAGTTGGTAGAGTGGGCAGGGACATCAGGTAATAAACACAAAAACAATTGATAATTTTCAACTGGTCATTTTAATTCTTGTCTACATGATGAGTAGTCAGATAAATAATGGAAATGCCAATGGCTTAGAAATAACAAACACCTAAAAAGAAAAGCACTGGTCAAGTAACCTCTTCTTTGACTTTCTGATGATGTCGCCATGGACCCCACACCTGTGTCAGAGTACATGGTAGGACAAACAGCAGTTATCACCAATGTACATGTGGCTAGAGAACAAAAAAGAAACAAATAGACCAAGAGAATTCAGGCAAAGAGTTGAGAGACAGACTGTGAAGACCCAGGGACAGAATGAAGAGCAGCGGGCCATAGCCCAGGAGATAGCAGAGGAGACAGGACATTGTGGATAATGCAGAAAAGTCAGAGAGGACACAGGATATCCAGGGACTATGGGATACCTGAACACAAGACATTGGGTGACCAAAACCACTTTCTTAAGACTACTAAATAAATAATAACTTTATGAATATCTGGAATTTTGTCTGCAGCTTCCATACACACTACTCAAGAACCCAACTAGGAATTAGCCCAGTTTTGCAGTAACATTTGTAGGTATTTGGAAGGGGAGGGAGCTCTGAAAATGCTAACTTTTTTTCCATATATATTATGACGTTAGCATTCCAATATTCAAAAAGAACCCAGACAAACTATATTTTTTTTTAAATTTATTTATTAGTGAGTCACAGTGAGGGTACAGTTACAGATTTATACATTTTCGTGCTCATGTTTCCCTCATACAAAGTTCGAGAACCCATCCCTTCACCAGTGCCCATTCTCCACCACCAATAAAACCAGCATCCCTCCCACCCACCCCAAATTACCCCACCCTCACCCCCCACCCCCACCACTGTGGCAGGGTTTTCCCTTTTGTTCTCTTTCTCTAATTAGGTGTTGTGATTTGCAATAAAGGTGTTGAGTGGCCATTGTATTCAGTCTCTAGTCTACATTCAGCACACTTCACCCTTCTGCCTGGCCTCCAACCACATTTTACTTGGTGTTCCCTTCTCTATCTGAGCTGCCTTTTTCCCAGAATGTGAGGCCAGCTTCCAAGCCATGGAGTCAACCTCCTGGTACTTATTTCTACTATTCTTGGGTGTTAGTCTCCTACACTGTTATTCTATATTCCACAGATGAGTGCAATCTTTCTATGTCTGTCTCTCTCTTTCTGACTCATTTCACTTAGCATGATACTTTCCATGCCGATCCACTTATATGAAAACTTCATGACCTCATTTTTTCATAGTATTCCATTGTATAGATGTACCAAAGTTTCTTCAACCAGTCATCTGTTCTAGGGCACTCAGTTTTTTTCCAGATTCTGGCTATTGTAAACAGTGCTGCGATGAATATATTAGTGCAGATGTCATTTCGACTATACTTTTTGGCTTTTCTGGGATATATTCCCAGAAGTGGTATTGCTGGGTCAAATGGGAGCTCAATTTCTAATTTTTTGAGAATCATCCATATTGTTTTCCAAAAGGGCTGAACCAGTCAGCATTCCCACCAACAGTGTAGAAGGGTCCCTTTCTCCCCACATCCTCTCCAACAGTGGTTGTTTTTGTTCTTTTGGATGTGTGCCAGTCTCTGTGGTGTGAGGTGGTATCTCATGGTTGTTTTGATCTGCATCTCCCTGATGATTAGTGATGTAAAGCACTTTTTCATGTGCCTTTTGGCCATTCGTATCTCTTCCTTGGTAAAGTTTCTGTTCATTTCTTTGCCCCATTTTTTGATGGGGTTGGATGTTTTCTTCTTGTAGAGTTCAACCAGTGCCTTATATGCCATTGATATCAACCCCTTATCTGATGGGTATTGTGTAAATATCCTTTCCCATTCTGTAGATAGTCTTTGTATTCTGGTCACTGTATCTTATGCGGTGCAGAAGCTTTTTAGTTTAATGTAGTCCCATTTGTTGATCTCTGTTTCCACTTGGTTGGCCAGTTGCATGTCATCTTTGAATATACCTTTATCTTCAATATCGTGGAGGGTTTTGCCTACCTTGTCTTCAATGTACCTTATGGTTTGTGGTCTGATGTTGAGGTCTTTAATCCATTTTGATCTGACTTTTGTGCATGGTGTCAGGTCAAGGTCTAAGCCCATTCTTTTGCATGTGGTTGTCCAGTTGTGCCAGCACCATTTGTTAAAGAGGCTTTCCTTGCTCCACTTCACATCTCTTGCTCCCTTACCAAAGATTAGATGATCATACATTTGGGGTTGTGTGTAGGGATATTCCACCCTGTTCCATTGGTCTGCAGCTCTGCCTTTGTTCCAGTACCAAGCTGTTTTAATTGTTACTGCTTTGTAGTAAAGTTTGAGGTTGGGGAGGGTGATGCCTCCCATCATCTTTTTCCCAAGAATTATTTTAGCTATCCGTGGGTGTTTGTTGCTCCATATGAATTTTATGATTGCTTGATCCGTTTCTTTGAAGAATGTCATGGATATCCTTATAGGGATCGCGTTGAATCTGTATAATGCTTTGGGGAGTATTGCCATTTTGACAATATTGATTCTCCCTATCCATGAACGGGGTATATGTTTCTATTTCCTCATGTCCTCTTTTATTTCATGGAGTAGCGTTTTATAGTTTTCTTTGTAGAGGTCTTTTACTTCCTTGGTTAAGCTGATTCCGAGGTACTTGATTTTCTGGGGCACGATTGTGAATGGTATTGCTTTTTTCATGTCCCTTTCTCTGCCTCATTGTTTGTTTATAGGAAGGCCATGGATTTTTGGGTGTTGATTTTGTAGCCTGCAACTGTACTATATAAGTCTGTTTTTTCTAAGAGTTTCTTTGTAGAGGCTTTAGGCTTCTCTAGGGATAGTATCATATCGTCTACAAATAGTGAGAGTTTGATTTCTTCCTTTCCTATCTGGATGCCCTTAATCTCTTTTTCTTGTCTAATGGCTATCGCAAGTACTTCCAGTACTATATTAAAGAGAAGTGGTGAGAGTGGACATCCTTGTCTTGTCCCCGATCTTAGAGGAAAAGCCCTTAATTTTTCTCCATTGATGATAATGCTTGCCATAGGTTCATGGTAGATGGCTTTGACTATCTACAGAAAAGTTCCTCCAAAACCCATTTTGGTGAGGGTTTTCATCATGAATGTGTGTTGGATCTTGTCAAATGCTTTCTCTGCATCTATTGATATGATCATATGGTTTTTATCTTTACTTTTGTTGATATGAAGGATTATGTTGATTGATTTCCGGATGTTAAACCATCCTTTCATCCCTGGGATGAATCCCACTTGGTCATGGTGTATGATCTTCTTGATGAGTTGTTGGATCCTATTTGCTAATATTTTGTTGAGGATCTTCGCATCAGTGTTCATCAGGGATATTGGTCTATAATTTTCTTTCTTAGTGGTGTCTTTGTTTGCTTTTGGTATTAGGGAGATGTGTGCTTCATAGAAACTGTTTGGGAGAGTTCCTGTTTTTTCAGTTTCCTGGAAAATCTTGAGGAGAACTGGCAACAGGTCTTCTTTAAACGTTTGGAAGAATTCGCCATTGAATCCGTCTGGACCTGGGGTTTTATTTTAGGGGAGATTTTTGATTACAGTTTCAATTTCCTTAATATTAATGGGTTTATTCAGGTATTCCAAGTCTTCTTTGTTCAGTCTTGGGAGATTGAAGGAATCAAGGAATTCATCCATTTCTTTTAGGTTCTCTTGTTTCGTGGCATACAGGCTTTCGAAGTAGTCTCTGACAATCTTTTGAATTTCATTGGTTTCTGTTGTGATGTCCCCCTTTTCATTCCTGATTCAATTTATTAGGGTTCTCTATCTCTTTCTTTGTGAGTCTTGCTAGTGATTTGTCAATCTTGTTTATCAATTTGTCAATCTTTTTCTCAAAGAACCAGCTCTTGGTTTTATTGACTTTTCAGATTGTTTTCTGGGTTTTCATGTCATTAATTTCTGCTCTAATTTTTATTATTTCTTTCCTTAAGTCTGGTTTGGGTTCCTTTTTCTGGTTCTTTTCTAAGGCCTTGAGCTGTGAAGTCAAGCTATCTATGTAGGCCTTTTCTTCCTTCCTAAGGAATGCTTGCAGAGCTATAAATTTTCCCCTTAACACAGCTTTCAAACTATAATTTTTTTTACTTAAAGATAGTAGCAGAAAATTGACATAGCAGAACGACACAACATTTGGGAATGTTGGATAATAGACCGATGTTTGCAGTCTTGATGGAGAATTTCTTCAGAAAAATATTTGCACCTTTTAATGACATTCAACTTATACAAGGTCTAATCACATAAATAAGAATAATCACATTTTTTAAAAGTTTATTATAGATATTGATCACATTTAGAAATTATTTTCTTAAAATGATTGATTTGCATATAATTGAATTACTGAATTATGTAACAGTCAAGTTTACACATAAATGAACCAATATAAGTTTTGATATACTGTTAATTGTGTACATGGTGATAATACTAGGGGTATGGATGTCAAAAAATTGATTCGAGGGGAGCAGGTGTGACCCAAAATGCAAAAAAATAATTGATTTGAGGGCTATAAAGGGGTCATTTTGATAAGGTAGATAAGTTAAGCATGCAATAAATCTAAAACAATCATTTTCTCATCTCAATTTTGATGAGGGCAGTGTTCTTGCTTTTCCAAATTTAAACTTACCGGGGAAAGAAAGTATATCTCTCACACACACACACACACACACACACACGCACACACACATCATGGCTTTCTAAATACTTAGAATTTTGATGAGTACTTGGTCTGGAATTACAGGAATATTGTGGAATAAATTAACTGTTCATAATTTGACCCAAGAATATCTAACTCACACCTATTTGGAACCGTGGCAGTTTGTCTATGTTTCTCCATTAAAAAATACTAGTAAATTATACATTTCACCCATTGAATTGGAGGCTGACTTGATAATTAATATCAAGTCATTTTTAGAAATTTAAATCTAGCAGTTCCATATCTGAACACAAGTCATACTTAATTCTGAAAATCTGTGCTCTGGCTTTCCTTAATTTTATGTGTAAGTTGAAACTTATCAAATATTGCTGGTGGATTAGATTCTGGCCCAAACTACTTATACCTTAAAGGAGAAATGGTTCTTACTCTCAAGATATTTATAGCCATCAAAAAGGATTTGAACATATTAAAATACTCAAATACCTTCTATATATCAAGAAACACAAATTGTCATACAACTTAATAAGGGAATTATAAGTTAGTTGAAGAATAAATTGGGAGAGAGGTTTTCATTGTAAATAATAGCTTTGACAAAGTGATATATGGATCTTGAACAGTAATTAGAAATTTGTTAGGAAAGAAAATCAGGAAGAACTAACTTTCATGGAATACCTGTTTAGTTTCAAAACCAGTGTCTTTGATTTAGAAATAGTATCTTATTACTTCTAAATATCAGTGCTCCTATTATACCACTTTTGCATGTAGGGAAACAGAAGCAAAATGAAGTTTAGTGGGGAGATGAACAAACTCACACTATTAGATTTGGAGCATTTGCTCCTGTCTGTGTGCCTGCCTAGATATTCTTACATAAAAACAAAAACAAACAAAAAAAATCAAGCGTTTCTATTACAGTATAAGGTGGTAGACTTATATGTTCATTGCAGCACTGTTTAAACTAGCCAGAATCTGGAAAATACCCGAGTGCCTGAGAACAGATGACTGGTTAAAGAAACTTTGGTACATCTACACAATTTAATACTATGCAGCTGTTAGAAAAGATGAAGTCATGAGATTTGCATATAAGTGGATCAACATGGAAAGTATCATGTTAAGTGAAATGAGTCAGAAAGAGAGAGACAGAGATAGAAAGACTGCACTCATTTGTGGAATATAAAGTAACAGAATGCGAGACTAACACCCAAGAATAGTAGAGATTAGTACCAGAAGCTGGCCTCACATGCTGGGGGAAAAGGCAGCTCAGAGAGAGAAGGGACTACCCAGTAAAGGGTGCGTGGAGGGCCTGAACGGGATGGGAGATGTGGGCTGAAAGTAGACTATAGACTGAACATGACAGCCACTTAATACCTCTATTGCAAACCACAACACCGCAAAGAAGAGAGAAAGAGAGAGAGCAAAAGGGAATGCCCTACCACAGAGGCAGGGTGGGCTGGAGGGATGCGGTGGGGTGGGGGTGGTGGGAGGGATGCTGGGCACTGGTGGAGGGATGGGTACTGGATAATTGTATGACTGAAACACAAGCACAGAAGTTAGTAAGTCTGTAACTGTACCTCACCGTGATTCACTAATAAAAATATTTATTATAAAATGAATGGGGTTATGAGGGATTTAGAACCAATGCACTGGAATGGCAAAGAGTCAGGTCATGAAAGGTCTTAAATGAAATCAAGTGTTACTCCTGAAACTTTGATCTCACATTATTTGCCCCAGGAACACTTTTTTTCCCCCCATTTCTTCTTGCATAGTAAGCCTGAGAAGGCTTGGACTATGTCAAGAATTCTTCTTGCACTCCCCAGCCCCTCCACTGGAACCTTATACAATATCTCTTGTTGACTGGGTGTTTAATCCAAACAAATTAAAAGAGAAAGCGCAAAGAATAAACTCCTAGATTTTATGCTTCATCCCCATCCAGGTGACTTCAATATTAAATCCCTTGAGTTATTTGAAGTTTTTCCCTCTGCATTGTGCCAACTATTCTGTCAAGATGTACCTGCCCCAACTCTCCACCATCTTGCCAAGTATCACTGTCACTTACACTTAATATTTCTTACAAATCCACTCAAATTGATTGTAAATAATTCTAACACATACTCTTACATAAGAGATGGAGTTCCGGGAATCCTCCCCTCTTAACTCAATTGACACTGGTGCATAGCTCTCAAGGCCCTGATGTTGTTGAAACAGAAGCATCATAGATAGCCTTTATTTTGTCTTTCCTAAGTAAAGATTAATAACCAAAACAAGTGAATCTCAATGCTAGTAACTGGTATTTGATAAGTATTAGTCACAGGGGTAATAAGAAAAAGTCAAAACAGGCCTCCTTTTGTGTTTAAAGTAAAATTGAGGGAGGAAGTGGGGTGTATACCTGGTATTTCCTGGAGGTTACTCTTAGCACAGTACTGCGAATTGTCAGGGGACAATGAGGTTAATGCAGTCCTCCCTCTGGTAAAACATATACTTAGCCCTTTAAGCCATCTCCCACCCAAGGCAGTGGAATATTTCAAATAAAATTTAGCTTCATGTAGAAATTATCCCGGCTACCTGTCCTTAAGTCACACATTTCTATTTCAGTTTTCTCTTTTCACTTGGTATGTTCAGGATTATAAGATATTTCAGTTGCACTAAGCTTTAAGACATCACAACCGAACTCTTCTGCAATTCTGCCTTCTACTTATTTGGTATTTGGTAAACCAAAGTGGTACAATCATAAAGGACTAAACTCTTGGGTAATACCAGATTTTCTGACATACATGGCTCAGCCTTAGGAATTTGTGAACATCTGAATCTCCTTTTGTCTTTTTTCTTTCCATTATGCATACAAGGTTGTGCTTTACTGGATATTTTGGTTGAAAAACTAGCCAATCGTGAATGCCAAAGAGCAAGTGCATATTTTAAATTGAGACTTTGCTTTGAGATCTGTGCCAAACTCAAAAAAATCCAGAAAAGTTTTTCTGAGGAAATGAAAACTGAAAACGTACAGGCTGTGATTTAAAGGCTGGGTAAACCCAATAAATGGAGATAAGAGATGAAAAAGTACTAAGAAGTGGAAAAGAAATAAAAGTACAAATAAAAGTCTAATCATAGACTCTAAAGAATACCATACAACAAAGGAAGGGAAAAGGGTGGGGAAATAGAATTAGAGCTAATTTCACTGTCCATAATTTGGGACATCCTATGTACAGTGGTGACAATTGAAACAGAATCTAGGTCAGGTCTTGTCCAGCTTAGTATATTGAATCTGAAATGTAGTGGAGCTTAGTGATTGATGTACTAGCTCAGTGTGAGGGACTAAAAGTGGGAGGAAAATGACCAGGAGTCACAAGTAATTGTAGTTAAGGATCTGAAGGCAGTACATGATAGCTAAGTTCCTGCATATCCTTCAAGGCTTAATTCAAACATGACCTTAAACACAGTTCACAGGAAAATAGATAGATATTCAATAATACCAACTGTTTGACTGACTTATTCAAAAAATTAATTTCTGCAAGAAACAACAGCAATTCTTTCATCTCAGCAAGCAACCTCTTCAGCACTTCAGTTCCTTTGCCCCTATCTTTTGTACTTTTATTAGGCCCCTGACATGATCCAATTTTAATCCCAGCATGTATTTTTTTCTCTGTTAGGTCTCATTATTTGCATATATTCTATCTTTCTAGCTAGTTTAAAGGGCTAATATATAAACACCCCTGTAATGTCCACAGTTTCTAGAAAGTTACCTGGCTTGAGATTAGTGCTACTGGAAATTCTTCATATTGAGGTAGGAGTTTGTTGCAAGATCACCATGCATGCCAATGAACTGCAGAGATAGAGCAATTGTACTTGAATACAAAATAAAGGTTAATCAGTAAGCTTTTTTTTTTTTTATCTATTTCCTCAAGAGCAATTTCAGGATGACTAGGAGACATGATCTCCTCTCTCTCTCTCTCTCTCTCTCTCTCTCTCTCTCTCTCTCTCTCTCTCTATTCTCTCTCCTTTTATTTTTGTCTTAAGGACTATTTCATTGGTGACAGCTGAGAACTGAGAAAACTGAAACCCAGAGAGACTGTAATCTGCCCTAAAGTTACAAAAATAGATGATGATGAAGCTAATCCCTCCATCCTTTCTACCCCTGCCACCCCTCCCCCCATCAGTATTTTAAACCTGTAAACCACAACTTTTCTAATTGGGAAACTGTCCATTTTTTATTTTTTCTTAAACTTCTTCCCATTTAGAACTCATAACTTAAAAAAAAAATACATTTTCTGCAATTTGAAGTATCTAATTTGCAGACATTTGAAGAGTCACTTTAAAAAAAAAATGCTGGTTGTGGCCTTGGGAAACTCTTGATCACCACAATAAGCATGCCCCTAGGCTTGAAGTGTTAAAGAAAAAGATAAAACCAATTCAAAATAAAGCCACAACATTGAACAAGCCCCCAGGCCATGTTGATGTCAGTTGAGAGGTCAATGCAGAATGCAAAACAATCTTGATTTCACCTAGACCCCTGTAGTCAGAAGCTACTAATATCTAATTTTTATCTTTTTGGATTGAGGGAAAAAGATTGTGACTAATCCAAGTTGCCCTGGCAGTTTCTTCCAAGAACTGCAGCAGGAATTGGATCAACCTTGAGCTAACCAGAAGGTACCATTAAAAGCATCTTTTCTTTCCACCACTAAAAGGTTTACATCTCATACCATAATGTCTTTTCCAGTCCTCTCATCACGTTGTAAAGGCAATTTATTTTTTTTTTATCTTATACAAGATTTCTTAACAACCTCTGATAGAAACCTACTTTCCTTAGGAGGTTGTCCATCTGAGAAATCACAATATATCCTAAGAATACAGTTGCCTTTTTTACATTTTTGCTTTGGATTTTGCCTGGTGATGCTCAGGATTCATTCCTGACTCTACTTAGGGATCGCTCCAGGTGGGGCTTGGGAAAATTTGTATGTAGTGCTGGGATCAAACTGGGTTAGGTGTTATGCATGGCCAACCTGCTGGACTATCGCTCTGACTTTAAAAAATGTAGCTTAAAAGAAATGATATGAACTTAAAATGATATTAACTTAAAAGTTAATGATATGAACTGTTAGGTGAGGGTTTGGAAGAGGTGCTCAAACCCTGAGCTCTCTGGGTCAAAGTCTTGGGGTGGAAAAATTTTTATCAGGGTCTACATAGTTTAAACAGAGTAAAATCAGTTTATTGAAAGAAAGTATGTACATTGGTCAGACTGACTCAGAAGTGATGTTCAAAGAGAGAGAACCGTCTATGATTTTTAGGGCATACTTTATATATGGACTGTTCCAGGTGAGAAATTTCTGCTTTCTGCAGATTATAATGTCCCAGGAAAGGGCCAGCAGGAGACATAAACCCTATTTTTTGGGAAAAAGTAAATTGCATATAAAATATTTTATACCAATCATATAAATAATAAACAAAATACATATAATAATTTGGATCAATTATGAAATGTTCTGAGTCAGTCACATAAAAATAATAAGATAATTTTATCCTCTTTAGGAAGGAAAGAATATTGTTAATTCTAGGAATTTGGGTGGCATAGGTCAAATTGATTAGGCAGTCGTCCCTAGGCCAGATCTAGAAACTTTGGGTCAGCAAGAAGCAATTGGCGGGGCTGATAGAGCCTTCTGGTCACTGCTGGTGATCTTAATAAAGAGGTTCTCAGTCTGCAAGGCCTTTGAAATGGACTTAAACTGCACATTTTTCAGATGGCTTTTACTAGACCCCTTCATTAAAGGCATGTATTTGTAAAGAGGTTAGATTTAAGTCATTTCCCCATATCTCTATAGTCCTGTGGTGAAAGATAGATTTTATATTTTATCTTCTATCAGATTAAAATTCTGAGGCTCAAAGAGTAGAATTAACTTGAACACTCTCTAACATATAGTTTTAAGTAGATACCTAAAATTTGAATTCAAGCCTAATCTATCTCATCATTTCATTCTACGACTGCAGCTACTACTTTCGCTCAGGCTTTAGAGCTCATAAATCTACTCTATGTGCAACACCCATTTTTCCTACCCTAGAAATTCTGGAAGGTGAGAATTAAAGACAGAGTCCTTTTATAGTTGAGGACATGGAGGCTCAAGGCACGTAAAATACGTGCTTGAGGGTGCATAGCTGATTATGGAAGAGTATAAGTAAGAAGCTGCTTGAATCAAGGAATGTTCTGGCATGATTCTTTCCACTGCATTACAAATCTGTCAATATCCAAGGAATTATTAAATGTCTGCTCTTATTGTCTCAGCACTAGAAATATGCTCCAGGTTTTTTTATATATGAACTTATTGTCAATTATGAAAGCAAATTGAAGAGAGCATCAGAGGCCAGGAAAGTAATACAAGAGTAGGTGATAGTCACAGAGGGAGGTGACAGCAGAGCCAAATACTCTGAAACCCAAGTCCTGAATGAAGAGCAGCTTGTGAGCAGCTGACCCTGCTTTTAGGGAATTCTGCCATTTCCAGGCTACTTGGCACTGTGGCTAGGTACAACGTTTTAGATCTACTGTGGCCTCTAAGTCTCCTAATGGCCATTGAAGTTTCTGTTCTAGACATGGAGCTTTCTATTTTGTGAGGAACTATAAATCCACAGAGCTATCTGCTGTGCTATCGCTTCGACATTCTCCATGACATGTTAAATATAGAGCTGTTAAACTGAAGAGTTTTAACATGGAATACATTTGATTTATACCCATATTCTTTTCTGAAAGACCCAAAAATTGCCCCGTTCTGGCCAAACTACTAGTTCAGGCGTTAAGGTGCTTACATTGCATGTGTCACTTCTAGCTCCTGCATCACATATGGTCCCCTGAGCACCACCAGGAGTCACTCCTGAGCATTGGAATAGTCCCTGGGCACCACAAGGTGTGGCTGCCCAAACCTCCAAATGAAAGTTAGCTGGCTGGGCTGTAACAATACCAACTGTCACATGACCAGGGTAGCCATTGGACTGAGGTGCTTACAAAGTCACGACTAAGAAGGAAACGGCAGGCACAGCTGGAAGCTGGATCTGAATCCTGCTTTCTGCTGAAAATTAATTCTAAGTCTAGTTCATCTCCTTGTCCTTACTTTTGCCTTAGCACACCTCCTGACGACTAGCGACTTTCTTTTTAGAGGAATTTGCTCATTGAATCCTCCTAGACACTCTATGACAAAGATGTTATGGAGGGAGTAGATTCTGAAGGAAGGGAAGGACTTTCCCATGGTTATACATTGAACAGCCATCAAGACAGAGAAATCTTTTTTATCTCTTTATTCTCCAACTTTCTATTTGTTCTTTGCTGCCCCTAGCAATCAAACACAGTGATATGAATCCAAATGTGAGAAAAGTAGCTGGGATGCAGCTCAGGGGTAGAGCATATACCCTATGTCAAGTGTAAAGTCTTGGTTTTAATACCCAGCACTGGAAAAAAAAAAGAAGGAAGAAAAAGAAAGTTATGAAAAGGCATTGGCCTGAAGATATTTCATCCAACAAGAGTTCCCTAAGACAATACTGATACAGAGAAGATCCCTGGAACCCTTTTTATGCCTGCACTTTCTTTCCTGGGCAATTCCCATTTATACTTTGTGCAAACTTGCCAGATCCCCATTTTTATATTAACTTAGCATACTAATGTTACATTTCCCTCTATTTTTTAAAACAATAGAACTGTACTATATTTGGAAGGACCTACAAACTTCTTAAATACACTTGCCTATTTCAGATGTCATACTCTTGTTTAATCTAGTGCCTATATCCAGAAAATGATTTTCCCCTGTTGCTATACCTTTCAAATCATACCCCATATAAAGTCAAACTTGAGTGACTCTTTGAGTCCTACTTTACATTTAACCAGTCTTCTCTTATTTTGAATGTAAAGTAACTGTTCTTGGCCTTACACTTGTTTAATCACATACAATTTATGATATCATCTACAAATATTCATCCTTACATCTATATTAGCTTTTCTCTATGAGAAAGAAAGGTCCATCTTTTTTTTTTTTTTGGTGGTGCAATATGTGCACTGGTGAAGGGATGGGTGTTCAAGCATTGTGTAACTGAGACTTAAGCCTGAAAGCTTTGTAACTTTCCACATGGTGATTCAATAAAAAAAAATTTAAAAAAGAAATAAATAAATTTTAAAAAATATTGCAATCATTCTACCTAAAAAAAGAAAAAAAAAAGAAAGGTCCATCTTTACTTTTTAATTTTCAGGGTTTTTTAGCCACACCCAGTGATGTTCAAGGGTCCCTCTGCTCTGAGTTTTGAAATTACTCCTGTCAGTGCTTGGGGAGTCATATGGGGTGCCCAGAATTGAGCCTGAGTTGGCTGAGTGCAATCAAATGCCCTATCTTCTGTACTATCTTTCTGGCCCCCATCTTAAGTTTTATGTCACTCTTACTGTATTGCCCAAAGTCTGGAACAGAGTAAAACACTCAATAAACATTTGATAAATTATCTGTTTGAGTTATAGTACTGTGTTCATTGGGATTATTGTTAGTTTAAATCAGAATTATGTTTCATATTTTTATATCAACAGTTTTCATTTATTGAATCCTTCCTAATCAATCCATACTTTGCTAAGCATGCCTCATATGTTATCTAATTCAACATTGGAAATTCAATAATGGTAATACTGCAGTCTCTTTCATTATTCATACGACTAAACTGAGGCATAAAATGATTAAGTAATTTCTCCTTGTGTGCACAACAAATAAAATGATAGAGCTAAGCTTTGCTTTGGGAAAGTCTGAAGTCAGAACTTAGTATTCTTATCTACTACCTTATGCTCTTTTCCAGAATGTCTGTCTGTGATTCCCTTGCACAGAGCAGGTACATAGTGAGGGCATTTTGTCCTTCATTATGATAATGAGTACTAATAATGTGTATTGGTAAGATGCCAAGGAGAAAAGCTGCGCTTCGCTCAAGTTCCAGGAAAGTAAACTGTCTCATAAAGTGGAATTTCTAACAGTTCAGATTCTACTTATCTATAATGAAAGGAGTAGGAGAATCATAAGAGACTTATGGTAATTAGGATTCAGATTTCAGCTGTTGATTTACTCCATTTAAATCTTTTGGTCTTGTTGCCAATTGCAAGATCTGAAAACCCTTTTGTATCAGTATAAACACTTTCACCTTGTAAACATGAAAATACTTAAGGGACCTCAGTGGAATTTCATTTTTCAAGGCAGTTTGCTTCTAATCATAATTGGCCAGCTGGTAAATTTCCCCAGAGTATTGCTAAAATATATATTTCTTATTTGTAATGAAATTACATTTTTTTCTTTTTATTCTCATTTAAAAAAAGGTGATAGCCCAACTAGAAGGAAAGGAGAATTTCTTGTGCGCTATGGGTAGGAATGTAAATTGATACAGTTGTGGAAAAGCATGAAGGTTCTTCAAAAATGTAAATGCTACCGTATAATACAAATAATACATCTTCTGGGTATTTATTTGAAGACATTTTTAAAAATAACTTGAAAAGTTATCTGTAACCCTATGTTCATGGTGATATCATTTATAGTAGTCAAGTTGAGAAAGCAACCTCATTATCTACCAACAGATTAATGAATAAATATGGCACATATATACACATAGATGCTAATATATGTGCATATTTATGTATTGGATATTACTTATCCACAAAAAGAAATAAAATAGATCCAAAGCAATAGTACAGGAAGAAGGTAGAGTGCTTGACATGCAAGTGGCTGAACCACTTTTGATCCCTGGTAACTCATATGTTACCTATAGCCTGTCAGAAATGATCCCTGATTGCAGTGCCGGGAGGAATCCCTGAGCACTGCTGGGTGTGCTTCCCCCCCAACAATTTTTTTTTTTAAAGAAATAAATGAAATAGAGAGTCAGAGAGATAGGTGCAGGACTAATGTTCATACTTTACATTTAGCAGGAGGCTCCAGTTGATACAATTGATCCCAGCACCACATATAGTCCCCCAAGGACCACCAAGAGTGATGCATGACACTAGGTATGTCCCCAATTTCCATGTCCTCCAATATAACAGGGCAAAGCAGGGTCCTGATGAGGGACGAGACGGATCCAGGGCAAACGGTGAGTTATGTGTTACCCTGGCATTGAAATGGGCCTGGCCAAAGTGCCTAATTCTTAACTATAAGTTAAGAGCTTGATCATGGACAAATGCTGTCATGATCCAAAAGTAATGACAAGACTAGGACCCTGCTAAGGATAGGAAAGACTAATCTGGCCTGAGCACTGTAGTTTGAGACTGAGATGGCCCCAGGAGAGCAATTCTATAAGCTTTAATGCATTTCTTATTGTGTCCATACAAAATGATAAATATTATGAATGCTTATATGTTTGCTGGATGAGGAGAGGAGAAACACACTCATGGGCCTCCGCCCTTGGGTGGATCCCCCTGCTGAAAAAGAATCAGTCCTAGGAGAAGCATCCCCTGAGGGAGAGGAACCTTACCCCCATTGATTGTGACCACACCCATGTGTACACCCCAACCCCCTCATGTGTGGGATTTAACTAAGCTGTAAGAGTGGGTTGGGGGGGCGAGATCCTGAGAGAGATCCAGAGCCGGGAGAGGAACAGAGAGAGAGAATAAAATAAACTGATCGAGCAACCAGTTTGGCCTTCTTCCTTCCGTCACCTGCCCTTGACCAACGCCACACACAGCGGTTCTAGAGCACCAAACACAGGCGGTGAGACAGAGCCGCCCTGAGAGCCTGCAAGTGCACACGCCCGTCGGCGTGCCTTAGTTTTTTACAGTTTGTTCCTGGATTCTGCCTTCTCTTTGCCACTTGTGAAACAGCTGGTCTGTTCTGGGAATCTCTGTGCCTCTGAGTTGAAGCAGCAGAGAGAAGACCATCGCTGGGGGAGGAGTAGAACTTTCGTTATTGGAGCCTCTCACTTTTGTTCAGGGCTTCCTAATGGCAGTTTCCTCTCTCGATGGTAGCAGTGACCTTAGCACCTCACAGCTCTCTGTTACCACTCTGCTGTCGGGGAGTGGAGCAGAGCAACTTCCTCCGCCTGCCCCGAGCCCCGTGGGATCATCTCTGTGGCCTAGGACAGTCTTGGTGGACACAGCAACCCCTCAGCTAGTGCACATCAGAAAGGTTTGTTCTCCCAGGGTCCCCTCTGCAGTGACTTTTCTCACAAACTATTCCACCCCCAGTTTTTTGAGAACTGTCCTTCATAGGGGAGTAAGACAGAGCTAGCTCCATGCCAACACCTAAGCCCATACATACACACTCGAGGTTGTGCTGATTCTTCTGGGTCGCATTCCCAGGTCCCATTGTTTTGCTCAATCCAAAACTCTGTATTTTGCCCAAGTCAAGGACATCTTCATGACCAGGGCTCCCAAAATGTTATATTGGGCATGGAGCCTCTTCAAGCCAAAGGTTTACCTCTGCTTACTGTGGGAAAAAAAAAATCTAATACTTTCTCTTGCAGAGCCTGACAAGCTCCCCGTGCCATATTCAATATGCCAAATACAGTAACAACAATGGTTCTCATTCCCCTGACCCTGAAAGAGCCTCCAATACAGCACTGTTTGGAAGGATGAGTAAGGAGAGGCTGTTAAAATCTCAGGGCTGGGACAAATGGAGACATTACTGGCACCTGCTCAAGCAAATCGATGAACAAAGGAATGACAGTGATACAAGTGACTTTCTCTTAAGCCCCACACCTCACAAGTAGAATCTAAAAAACTTCAAGGACTTATAGAGAACACGTTGATGGTAGACAGAGCATGCGTTAAACTGGAGAAGGGAGATGAAGGGTATAATTTCAAGTCATAAGTCATAGGAAAGTGTTGCATGTCAAAGCAATCATAATTTATGCGTACTTAAGTATACAGTATAGCATATTTAGAATTTGCTAAAAAATTTTAAAATCTTTTCTTCACAAGGAAAAAATGGTAGTAGGTGTCAGACTTATTGTCATGATCATTTTATAATGTATACAATGTAATGAATAAATCATCACATTTTTTATTACAATGAGTCATAACATTGTAAACCTGAAACTCAATTATACCTCACAAGCAAATAAGAAAAATCTCCTTAGAAATGATATCTAATGAAATATGATTTATTTTCACTATTTCCTCCTACTTCAAGAGAAAATGGGCAGAAAATGCCACATTTATTGTTTCATTTCAGTCATGTCAGTGGTTTTATGAAATTTACAATATTCTCAACCAATTATATTAATTGTACATAATTCTGTATACTTGCCAACAGTGGCCCACCGGGCTTTCAAAAGCTGATTTTCCAGAGACGGGAAACAGCAAGGAGCCAACTGTGGGTTCAAAGTGAGGATGAAAGACTAGACTCTGACAAGTTAATGACTTAATCAGTTTAATCATGAGTGAATGTAGCTGGGGAATCATCTGATCAGTCTGCAGGAAAGGGCTATAGGCAGGTGAGACAGCAGGGAAGAGAGATGCCAAGTAAAGTACGAATGGCATTTTTCCAGGTCGGAGAATTTGGCCTTGCGCAGTCTCAGAGGAACAGAAAAATCCAGATTAGAACAGAGAAAAGCAGAGAGGAAGGGAATTGGGGAAAATGTACAAAATGTATGGGAAGAAACACACTGGCGAGACTATTTCAGCTATGGTGAAGAAACGGGGAAACCATTTTACTTAGATGAAGTAAGCTTTTAGGATCCTTAATAATTTCCTTTTGAGGAGGAGTTGAGTTTTGGAACCACAATCAGCAATGCTCCGGGACATTGTTGGCACCATGTTCAGGAGTGACCACTGGCAGTGCTCAGGGTCCAAGTGTGGTCCCAACAACTTGAACAGAAGTCACAGCCCTCACAGCCAAACCCAGGCAAGTGCTATACTATCTCTTAGCCCTCCCAAATATTGCCTGCTTGTTTTTACTTTGCATTACTTGGAAGTTTATCATCTTGACATATTTATGATTTAAATTGCTAATGTTTAAAGTAATGTGATTTTTGATACTTTTTGATTCAAAAGTTAAAGACCTCTACTTTGCTTTTGGTTTTATTTTATCTGGGGAGAAACCGAGTGATTCTCAGTGGCTTCTCCTCGCCTCGTGCTGAAGGTTGGGCCTGGTAAAACTCAGAGGAAAACGTGGTGCCAAGGATGGAACCAGGGTCTCCTGCATTCTTATATGCAAAACCTATGTGTGGCCCATTGAGCTAACTCTCTGGCCATAAAAACTTTTCTTCAAATAATCAATTCTGCTTTTTCTGTGTTTCAGAAACTGGTTACTATAAATCCATTTTTAGAATTAATGTCACTTTAAAAAATTAACTGGTTTGCCATTGGTTTACATATAAAATTTCTAGCTGCACTGCAGTATCATCCGCAGAAGAAAACAGTGTGCAGTCTGAATATAGAGTAGGGAATACTATGTTTCTGCCTCTGCCCACATCTCCTGTGCCAGCCAATAAACAAGGTTTACAGTAACTTCTAATATCCCTCCAACTCTTAGGGCATCTGCTGAGGAAGAGTGCAGGATCAAGAGAAGCAAATGCCATTTTTAATAGAAGCCCTCTCTGTGTTCAAATTGTACGTGACAAAGGCACATTTTTAAAAAGGGTAAGAAATGAACTAGGCTTTTAGGTGAAAAGAGAGGAACATTGTAGCACTAAAGAAATTTGATGAGGTAAGAGCTATGCGGATTTTTAAAACGTGGTTACCCTGAGGAAAATCTGGTACCACCTCGTTGGTTTATATTCTGTCTGTAATCCCTGATGGCTTTACTAATATACTACTAATGAGCAAAAACAACCTTAGTGCACGTGTGTGTGTGAGTGTGTGTGTGTATGTGTGTGTGTGTGTGTGTGTGTGTGTATGTGTTTATCGGTGGGGGGAAGTTAAGGCATCTTGGGATATAAAGCATTTTATTAAGGAAAAAAAAGACCTTCAAATAAGTTAGATTTTTTTTCCCTTTCAGAGGCCAGAGATCAATCACACGACTTCATAAAATCAAGGCAAATGCTAGCCAGTCGAGCTACAATATCAGTCTCTGTAAGTGGATTATTTTCTGGTAAGTCTTCTGTGAGAAGGCAATAGGGTTTTTTCCTTAAATAAAGGTTTCTCTGTATCTGCTATGTGAAATAAGCACAATGCTCTGCAGATATTTTTAGGAAAGATTTTTATTAGCATTTCTGGCATGACAGTTGAGAAATAAAAGATGTAAAGCCCTGTCCTGAAACTACTTGTATATCTAGTGGGTAAAGCAAAGTAAGTGTTTGCTAGCAATTTACATCACATTGCTCTTTGAAGCTACTTCTTATTAAATTCTATTTGGGCACAGTCATAGGAAATTAGAAGGTTGGAGAAAGTAAAAGAAATGTGTTGCTTGCTGCCTGTTACCATTATTCACATTCTTTTTCTGGCTTTCTTTTCTGTTAAAAATCATTAAGAATAAAATCTCATTAAACATAATTATCACCCATCCCCAAAAGTGTCAGGGTTGACACAAGTAATGTGTACACAAGCTACTTCTAAGAGTACTGTGTTATACTATAGTATAACAGTAAAGTAGAATAATGTGTGGTTTATATTTATATAGCACACCAGGTAGGGTGTTTGCCTTGCATGCAGCTAATCTGGGTTCAATTCCTCCATCCCTCTCGAAGAGCCTGGCAAGCTACCAAGAGTATCCTGCCCGCATGGCAGAGCCTGGCAAGCTACCTGTGGCCTATGCGATATGCCAAAAACATTAACAGCAAGTCTCACAATGGAGACATTACTGGTGCCCGCTGGAGCAAATTGGTGAACAATGGGATGGCAGTGCTACAGTGCAGTGCTATATTTAATTTACTAGACTGAAAACTAAAAAAATATGAATATAAAAGGTCAACTTTCACATTTTCAGAATAGTTCCTTTGAGTTCTAAGTAGGAAAATAATTTTTATGGGAAAATACTTTTTCATCCTGTCACTAAGAATGCGGTAGTAATGATTTATTTTGTTCTGTGTTTGGGGGCCATGCCTGCCTGTGCTCAGGGCTTTTTTCTGACTCTGCTGGGGGATCAATCCTGGCAGGTTCAGGTACTATATGGGGTGCAGGGGATCAAAGTCATGTTGGCCACACACAAGGCAAGTGCAGTACTCAACTGCTTCATTGCTCCAGCACCCTAGTAGTGATATTTTGAAACAACTGACCACAGTCGAAGAACATCAAGAAGGTGTTTTTCTCCAGGTGTTCCAACCCTTATCATCCTCTAAGCCTGATCTATAGGTTTCCACTCCACTTGGGATCATGCAACTAAATATGGGGATTATGAAAACTGCATTTTGCAATACATTTTTGACTTATTATTTTTGATTTGTGTACCTATTTTATATAAACAGGGTTACATAAATATGATGGGTAGAAAGGAGTTATGGGTAGAAAATATTTAAAAGGCCATTCTAATCATTGTGAACTTATTTGACTAATAAGCAATACCAGAGATTTTGCATACTCCTGAATAATGAGTATCTTGGATGTTTAATATTGCCATATTTATTACAGTATATGAATCTAGAGCCAGTGGATATAAAACGGTTGCATGAGGAATCTTGCATTTCAGGGCAGCATATAAGATTTTTTAACCTTTTTCAGATCACTTAATGCTTTATAACTATATTGTTTTAATCACCAAATAACATGTATATACTAGTTAATTTTAAGAAACTTTATATTTTTAAAAATATTTAATATGATGTTCTAGAAAAAATAAACTATAATGAATGAATTATTAGGAAAGGTTAAGATGATAGGGCAGAAGAAGAATTGTATAACCTTTTAATAATGGATTAAAATACTAGATTTCAGATATTCAGTTCCTCACCTCAAAAATGATATGTTATATCGCACCACTGCCCAATGTTCTATCACAATCTACCACCAATCCCCTCTCTCTGTACTTCCATTCCTCCCTTACTCTTTGGTGTTTTCACTTTTTTCTGTCTTTTTAAAATTATACTTTGCCTTCTAAATATTCCATAATGAGTGAAATCATTTAGTATCTTTTTCTTTCATTAGACCTAGATGCTATGCTGACACCCTGTTGGAATGTGAACTTCAAGTGTTCTAATGCTTCTTAGACAAGATTAGAGACAAAATAACTACAAAAAACTCAACTACATTTGTATATGAAAGACTAAAGGGAGCTGGAATTGGGGATTTTATTTCCCCCACAGTCAATTCTATTTATTTCAAAGAAACTTCTTGGGTCTCATAAAATATCTACAGTTATTCATTGATTGCTCTTCAGGTTTTCTTACCCTGGTACTTGTTCTCACAGTGATATCTGCTTGTGGAATTTTGTCTCCTTACTCTTTCTCCCTTCTTCATGTCTCAATTTCTTTCTTCTAATTTTTGTCAAACAATATCACTATTGCTAGACATGAGAAGTAAGTCACAAATTACTACCATTTAATAGGAAACAATGTCATCTTAAAATAAAGAAGAAGAAGACTCCAAGCCAGGCTGTTCTCACTCGGATGAGAACCCGCCCCATCCCAAGGGACCCAGTCCAGGCAGCCGACCTCCACTAACAAACTACCATGCTCCAGGCTACTTTTTGGACACATAAGACACTTCCTACCCATTTTCCATAATTAGCACACCATATTTGATGGAGTTTAGACAGTAGACAACAAATCATAGAGAGTAACATACCTCTCTGAGAGTCCAGCAAGATACCGAGAGTATCCCGCCTGCACGGCAGACCGGGCAAGCTACCCGTGGCATATTCAATATGCTAAAAACAGTAACAAGTCTCACAATGGAGACGTTACTGGTGTCCACTTGAACAAATTGATGAACAACGGGACGACAGTACTACAGTGCTAATGTCATCTTAGCAATTTAATTATGGAGTTTAATGTCTAAAGCAAAGCAAAATTATATAATATTCTGTACAATCACTTTCCTGAAACATCATAAAAAATGCAGGACACTGATGGTGTAAAGTAATACCAACAGTGAGAGCATAATATTCTTATTAGATGCCTCAATTTTTCTTTCCAGGATATGGTGGAATTTATTAAGTTGGTGTATATATCCAATTAAGCCTATATAATTTCAAACATTTAGTACATTAGTCCAATTTCAGGAAGACAGAAATGAAGAAAGGAAGGAAGGAAGGAAGGAATGAAGGAAGGAAGGGAGGAAGGGAGGAAGGGAGGGTGGGAGGAAGGAAGGGTGGGAGGAAGGGAGGGTGGGAGGAAGGAAGGGTGGGAGGAAGGAAGGAAGGAAGGAAGGAAGGAAGGAAGGAAGGAAGGAAGGAAGGAAGGAAGGAAGGAAGGAAGGGAGGAAGGGAGGAAGGGAGGAAGGAAGGAAGGAAGGAAGGAAGGAAGGAAGGGAGGAAGGGAGGAAGGGAGGAAGGAAGGGAGGAAGGAAGGAAGGAAGGGAGGAAGGGAGGAAGGAAGGAAGGAAGGAAGGAAGGAAGGAAGGAAGGAAGGAAGGAAGGAAGGAAGGAAGGAAGGAAGGGAGGGAGGAAGGGAGGGAGGGAGGAAGGAAGGGAGGGAGGGAGGAAGGGAGGAAGGAAGGGAGGGAGGAAGGAAGGAAGGGAGGGAGGAAGGAAGGAAGGAAACATAATATAATATACAGGTAAACATTTTCTCTATGTGCATTTGCTTTGTTATTCTGTATTCTGTGGATTCTACCTTCCAAAGAGTCATAGGAAGTTAATAGAATTATTACAATATTCATGAAATCCCCAATGGCAAATTTCAATAATAAATTTTATGCACATGGGACCAATTACTTGACTACCAACCTAGGTTTGCTTTGTTCTTCTCCACTACTTGAATCTAACCTAATTTACTACTCTATAAAGTGCTAATCTAATAATATAATAATGGAGAAGTATGTAGGTACCCTAATTAGTACATTAGTCCAATTTCAGGAAGACAGAAATGAAGAAAGGAAGGAAGGAAGGAAGGAATGAAGGAAGGAAGGGAGGAAGGGAGGAAGGGAGGGTGGGAGGAAGGAAGGGTGGGAGGAAGGGAGGGTGGGAGGAAGGAAGGGTGGGAGGAAGGAAGGAAGGAAGGAAGGAAGGAAGGAAGGAAGGAAGGAAGGAAGGAAGGAAGGAAGGAAGGGAGGAAGGGAGGAAGGGAGGAAGGAAGGAAGGAAGGAAGGAAGGAAGGAAGGAAGGGAGGAAGTGTGTAGAGTGATACATTTTATTAATAATGTCCCACTGTTACAACATTATATTAAATTTATGTTAAGAACTGACATGTTGATGTTTTTAAAATATTTTGCCTCAAAAGATCCTTTGGAGAATATCTACTCTGAAGTTGCACTAAAAGTCCTGGGAAAACTATATCTGTTAGATTTCAGTAGCGGTTGGTTATTAATGAGAAGTAAGAGCTTTTATGAATAGATGTGTCTGGAACATACAGAGTTAATTAGAATGAATCGGTTCCTATTTTCTATGAGTTACATTTAGGATGCTAGCTTAATGGCAAATGATTGGACACAAAGTTTTTAGCATTTCTTGACATTTTGACCAAAAAAAGCAGGTCATGATGTTATGCCAGGTGTGGTGGTGAGTGTGTAGGGGGGAGGTGGGGCACGCTCAGTGATGTTTTTGAGAATACCTAAGAGAAACTAATTTTTACTGAAAAAAAAAGAATCAATGCTGAGATATAGTGATTATTATAGAGAAAAACCACTTGCCAGTGGATGATAGTAATTTCTGAACAACAGAAGGACTCTGGGAGTTCACTGAGTAGACTTTTTGTGAGTTTGCATGTTACCACATTTCATAGCTCATATATCAAAAATGCACTTGATAGAAAAACAAAATAGAAAAGATATATGTGTATATATGTATGTATGTATATGTATACGTATGTATATGTACACACATATATCATCTTGACTTTGAGTGATATCTATAATCATATTACAGCCTATACAGAAACTGCACACACTCTTTACAGCACAAATTACATGACTCATATTAAATTTATATTTTATCTAGAATACAAAACAGATTTATGCTACTGAGACATATTTTCCCATGCACAAATGTCTGGGTGATTAACACAGAGGTATTAAATTATATTTTATAAGGCCCCTATTTCTTCAAGAAGTTTAGATTTCTTTATATAACTACTTGTTTAGTTGAGGCACTAAATGTAGATCTATCTTAATGAAAATGTAAAAGTTTCTGCTTTTTTAGCTTTGGTGGCAAAACTGGGATGGAAATTGGTCTCATTAGCTATGCATCTCAGTCTCACAATGCTACCATCCAATCCATTGGCATCATAATTCCAAATAATCAACAATGGAGACAACACTGTGTTTGCAGTTTAGCTTCCATTAACTTTTGTGCAATCGGGGGAAATTCTGGATAATAAGCAAGTGAAAACACAGACAACACATCGTTCCCTGAATTGAGTTGTAATATTTTTTAGAAAATTATTTTAGGCCCAGTACACCTGGCTGTACTCAAGACATAATCATGGCTCTTTTCTTATGCTTTGCTCCTGGAAGTTTCAGGGCACCATAAACTAGTACCTGGGATCAAATCAAGGTGGCCACCTGCAAAGCAAACACTTAATTCCTGTAATATCTCTCTTGTGGTTGCACAGACACGGGCCATCTTCATTATGTGTTTTAATTTCTGTACAGTTGTACTTGATGAAAATAATTATCACCAGAAATTGCATCTGCTTGTCATGAGCCAGCTTTCAACATGGATTTTGATGTAATCAAATATCTCCTGTGCTTGGAGAGAGCATTGATGCTGACACTGTTTACAAGGGTAAAACTTGATGGTAAAATCAGCATTAGGAGGAATAAAGGTTTAAGGTTACAACTTAGAAAAAAATAGAGTGTTCTAGAACATTTTTCCTCAATTCTCTACAAAAAAATCATTTAATAAAATTTAATTTTATATTAAGATAGCTTTGTTTATTTCTCAGACTGGAACCAAGTATAACAAAACTTGCAATTAAGCAAAGGAGATTGTAATCAGGAGTGAAACTGATTACATTAATGTCTTTTTCTTTTTCAGTGTTAAACTACTAAGTCATAAGAAAAAAAACCATAATAGAACCATGCATGTAAAATATATTTTAATCAAACAAACTTCAAAATCAAGTTTAAATTGTTATACATAAATACATTTCAATTGATTTAAGTCCCACAAAGAAAAATTATAGCACAAAAATCTTTCCTCTAAAATACTATTTAGAGTACTATGCAGATTCTAATCAATCTACAATTTACACATTTCCAGATTTCTTTAACATTAAATATCCTTAAGAATTATGCATAAAATTTCTATGAAGGAACAGAAAAGTAAAAAGAAATGAGAAAAAATATCAGACTTCCAATTTACTTGAAAACTATTCAAGGACAAGACTATTCAAATCCACTTTCAGTATTGGACCTCAAATAAAACATAAAGCAATGTACACTAATCACATAACTAAAAGATGTATTGTCTAAATTTTCTCCAATGAAATTTTCAACCAACTGCACTGTCCCGTTATTCATTGATTTGCTCAAGTGGGCACTAGTAACGTCTCCATTGTGAGACTTGCTACTGTTTTTGGCATACCAAGTACGCCACAGGTAGCTTGCCAGGCTCTGCCATGAGGGTGGGGTACTCTCAGTAGCTTGCTGGGCTCTCCGAGAGGGACAGAGGAATTGAACCCGGGTTGGCTGTGTGCAAGGCAAATGTCCTACCCACTGTGCTCCAGTCCTTTCATCCAACAGTGTTTAAAATTTCAAACCAATTATATTTTATGTTTAGAAATGCCTCATAAATTCATAAGTAAATGTATAAACTTCACTGCATCAATCCAGAAATACTTTAATGTAATAGCAATAATTATGAACTTAATAAAATTTACTATTTACTCGGTGATTTAAGTATCGGATATTTGCAAATATATTCAAAAGATGATACCTCTTGAAAGTATTTCTAGTCATTTGTCACTGACTGTTCTGAGTTTTTTGTTATATATGTGGGTAACATACTGCTTCACTCTGAATCTAAAACATGTTCAGTAATTCTCCAACTTTCATTCAGAGCAATGAGTCATTCACCTAATTCTGTCAAATTTTGATAGAAAAATCACTTTCTTGGCAATCACAAAGTCAGAATTTTAGGGTTCAATATGGCAAAAAAAGATTATCCTGCTTTGAACACATATTCCAAGTTAATAATAATTAGTGATTGCCTACAAAGATTCTGATAAACAGCAAATTTATTTACTGAAATCAGTATTTTTATCATGTATCTATTGCTAATAGACTTAGTGATAATTTTTTTATGCCTTCACTAAATTCAAGTAAGGCAAAGTACTCATGAGATGATAATATAATACCAAATTTATGCATCTTCCTTGCTAATCAACATGGGAAGTTTCATGTCATCATCTCCCAAAAGTCTAAACCAACATAAAGGAAAAAATTGGTGAAAGGTAAAAAAAAAGGTCCAAGGATCATGCCTCTTCTTCTAGAGAATAAAATTAGTATATGCCCATAATGTAATGGTATATTTGCTTCATTGGCATTGTTCTAGGAGTGGTAGACAAATGGTGGGCAAACAAAACAATTGTATTTATACATATATATATATACATATGTATATATGAAGTGAAGGAATCACTTCATTTCTTAAGAAGATTTATGGAAAAAAGACTAATTACTGTTATAAAACATGTGAAGGATATTTATGCCAAAAAACGGTAGAGAATATATAGTAGAAAGTAGAGAAAACTGAATACAAAATTTTGGCAAAAATTTAATAGACTAGTCTCAAATGGTTAGTCTGAGGAAAACACCTAATATAGATGAGTTTGTCTGGGGTTGGAGGTTGATTTTATAATAGCAGAAGAAATACTGATATACAAAGCAAATTATTTTCTCAAGTGTTAGACATTTTTCTATAGTGAATCATGCTTCCTACTTGCATTTCCATTTCACAGCATGATTGATATAGGATACCTAAAGATAAAGGAGAACATTCATACAATATACTTAACTCCTTGAGTTTCTTAAAGCAGAAAGAGCTTAAGTATGTTCACAGCTGTCTCAGCTTCAGGATTTAGGTTTTGGTACAGACATACTGCAGACTCTTATTTTAATTGAAAGATTTTACATGATCTATGAAGCAATAAGATTCTAGCGGGAAGAATTCATTGAGGGAAATAGCTTTTTATAATGATATATGATTTATTCACTTACATCTCTGAGCTAGTTAGAGGAAATTATCCATGGGATTGTGTCATTAGTTTAAATGCATATATAGTTGTTTTGTCAGTATAATTTTAAGTCATCTAGGACTATTTGTTGTGAAACATTAGAATAAATATGTATAATTGTTACCATATATATTAAATTTTTTATTACTGAATCACCGTGAAGTACAGCAACAGACTTACAAACTTTTGTGCTTGCATTTCAGTCATACAATGATCGATTACCCATCTCTCCACCAGTGTCTATTTTCCACCACCAATGGTCCCAGTATCCCTTCCACCACCACCACCCCATCCCCCCACCCCCCACCAACACACACACACCACTTCTGTGGCAGGGCATTCTCTTTTGTTCTCTCTCTTTCATTTGTGTGTTGTGTTTTGCAAGAGGCATTGAATGGCCATTGTGTTAGATCTATAGTCTACATTCAACATGCATCTTCCAACTGAAGCAGGTCCTCCAAACACTTGGTGTTCCCTTCTTTATCTGAGCTGTCTTTTTCCCCAGCATGTGAGGCCGGCTTCCAAGCCATGGGGCAAACCTCCTGATCCTTATCGCTACTATTCTTGGGTGTTAGTCTCCTATGTTGTTACTTTATATTCCACAGATGAGTGCAATCTTACCGTATATTTTTTATATTGATATTTTAGAGTAAAATAAATGCCTCTTCATTTATAATCAGTTATGTGCATGCGAAAAGAATTAGTCTCTTCTACAGATGTGAAAAACTAATTCCCTTTCCCAAGTCCTCTATTATGAGGAGGAACGTTTCTCGGCTTGAGTGTGATGAGAAAAGTCTTAAAACGCACTTTCTAAAAGTTTCTCTGTAATAGGTCACTTGAAAATGTTAGTTGGTTCTCTGGAATAGGAAACTAATGCTTTTAATGAATATTTTATGAAATTTCAAATGTGAATATATACCCAGGCATTTTTCCTTTTCATATGTTAGTGTTAGAGTGTAATTAAGTACAGTGGTTAAGGTAGTGCATGCAGCTGACCCTGTTTAATCCCTAGCACCATGTACAGTCTCTTGAGCACCACTGGAAGTGACTCTAAGCTCAGAACCCAAAGAAATCCCTGAATTCTGGTTGTGACACCAAAACCAAAATATAAAGTCATGTTTTTAAAAAGGCAGCAGCAGCAAAAAAAAAAAAAAAAAATGCTCACATGCTCACAATGAAAACATTTAGAACACCAAGGCAATCTGCCAGAAAAAAAACAACAACAAAAAATCTGTTTTCTTCTTGCTCAAACATAATTTGCTTACACGGTCTTTCTACTTTCTTTCTGCTAAGGTACATACACATAAAGAATAGCTGAGGGGTCTCCTTTATCTTTAAATAATAGAAAAATAATGAGGCAAGTGACATGGAAAAGGCATTCCATTGCTGGGGTCAAGGATGTGGAAAACTGTAAGAACAGTCAAGCTACAAGTTGATCAATATAGGATTTTTCCTTTGCAGTTTTCTGGATTACTCGATATATTTAAAATTGAAACCATTCGTGTGCTCTCATTTTCTAGCCTTCTTTTCCTTGACTAAGATTTCAAGTGTGAAAGTTTGATTGTCATTTTAAGGGAAAATAAGTTTATTAAAGTTTTAAAATTTAAAAAGTTTTCTACTAACTTTTTCATCCATTATCCATCATATTATTTGTGTGGTTGGGCAAAATGTTTCCCTGACATGATTGAGCAATAGATCCTCTGATGTAATGTAACACTTGGCTCCTTTTAAAGGGATTATCAGAGTTACTGTTGTTATTACTGCCCAAATCCCAACTTATTTGGGGGAAGCAGTGAGACACACACGGAAGTGCTAAGGAGTAACATCTCTCTATGCTTGGAGTTCACTCCTGGCAATGCCTGGGGTTTCATAAGCAGTATCCAGGAGAGAATCTTTTAGCCACAACCAAGGCAAACACATTAACCCCTTTTTAAAACCCACATTTCTCCAGTACTAAAAACATGAATAGATTGACATTGAAAGAGTATGGCTATGTAAATACAGAAATCCATTCTACAATTCACATGAACTCTTAAGGTACTCCAAAGAGAAAGACAACCTTAAAGTGAAAAATAACAAAGCCTTATAATTTTAAAACTTACTATAAAATGAGCATGAACAAAATCATGCAATACTGAAACAAGATATAAATACAAATGTATAAGCCATCAAATAGACCACAGATCACAAATAACCGTTTGCTCAAATCAAATAATTCTATGAAAAAGGATAAAAAATTCAACAAAGTAAGAGATTTGTTAAAAATAGTAGATATGAACAATATAAAAGAATATCTGAGATCATATTTTATATATTGTAAGATGTACCATAATGCTATGAGATTACAAATTTACACTATTGATATAAAACCATCTCTCCAGCACCCTGGTTTCAGTTTGGGGATATACCTATAAATGGAATTTATCTTCAGGATTCTGAAATACTATTAAAATTATTTCCATAGTGACTGAATTATTTTACATTGCTAACAATATTGCACATAGACGCTGAATTTTCTACATCTGTTCCAACATATTAATAGATATTATTTGCAGGTGTGAGTGACTTTCTTTTTTGTTCTGTTCTTTTGTTTGTGAGCCAGACCCAGCAATGCTCAGGATTCAGAGGTTACTCTTGGCAGTGCTTAAGGCACCGTATGGGATGTTGAGGCTCAAACCTGGGTCAGCACATGCAAAGCAAATGCCCTACCCTCTGCATTATCTCTCCAACTTCAGTTGTGAAGGACTTTAATGTAATTTTTTTATTTGTACATTAATAACCAGTGACATTTAACTCTTTTTGTTTGACAAATTATATATTTTTTTCAAGTCTTTTGTCTTTTTTATTTTTTTTATTTTTTTTTTAATTTTTTATTGTGGAAAGTTACAAAGTTACAAAGTTTTCAGGTTTAAATCTCAGTTATACAATGCTCGAATACCCATCCCTTCACCAGTGCTCATATTCCACCACCAAGAATCCCAGTATAGCTCCACCCCGCCCCCTCACACCCCAAACCTTTTGTCTTTTCTAAATCAGGTAGAGTTTTGTTGAGATTTTAAGCTTTCGCCATATACTCTGAAAGCTTTCTATATATTTTTCTATACTGATGTTTTTATACTGATGTCTTCACCAGGGTCCCTTGGAGGGCTGTGGGTTGAATTTCCTTCCCCGTTCCGGCAGAGTAGAGCCTGGGCAGCCAAAGACCTCTGGAACCCAGCCAGAGCCACGCTTAAGGCCACTCTCCACATGTTTGAACGAGCCTCATGCATGAAAGAACTGGCAGAGGAACTCAGGTTCTGTTGGACCCGGGGCTGAGATCTCCAAGCCTACTGGGCCTCTTCTACCCAGATTCCCCATTTTCCAGTAGCTGGGCAGGCACACCCACAAATGCTCCTGCACCATGTAATCCCATCAACAGCCAAGATCCAGAGACTATAAAACAAAGCTCCCGGAAGAGACCTCTTATTGTCTAGTTCTCCCTCTCTGAGAACCCGGTAAACTACCGAGATTATCCTGCCAGCACGGCAGAGCCTGGCAAGCTCCCCGGGGTAGGTGTATTTGGTATGCCAGAAACAGTAACAATGATGGGTCTCATTCCCTTGAGCCTGAAAGAGCTTCCAATGCAGCACCGTTGGGAAGAATGAGAAAAGAGAGGCTGCTAAAATCTCAGGGCTAGGATGAATGGAGACGTTACTGGTGCCCACTCAAGCAAATTGATGAACAACAGGATAACAATGATACAGTGATGCAGTGATTTTTTTAATATTAAATTTCAAGTATTTTCTCCACTTTACCATTTACTACGGATAGTTTCATTCAATGCATGTCTTTTTCAAACTCAGGTCCCATTTGTCTATTAATTTGCTATCATTGTCTAGCATTATAAGCAAAAAAAAAAACAAACATTGACAAGTTCAATGCTGTGAAATTTTGCCCAAATATTTTTCTAATAATTTTAGGCATTAGAGGAGGGTCCAGCCTTATTATTTTTCATGCTGATTGTGGACATGAAGTCAGTGAGAAAAGTTATATGCACATTCCTTTCTTCTAATGCATACTTCCTAGGTTGTAAAATAAGGTAACAAAGAATTTGCCTTAGGTTACACAGCTAGTAAGTAGGAAAGTTAAGCTCCAACTCTTGCAATGTCTCCACAGTCTACATGAAAACCACTCAAAAACTTCCTATTAAGGAATATGATTTTCAGTTTCAATCACAGACATGGAATAGAAAAAAGAAGAGTCACATATCTGGCTTGGCAAAACAGGAAGTTCTCACATGAAAAAGAAAGAGAACATGCAAAGAACTTAGTGCAAACAGAGAAATGTTGATCAGGATAAGGATCAGTACTGAAAAGGTCCCTTAAATAGTATTACATTGTACATTGTCTCTGATAATCCTGGATCCTTGAATTTGTTCAAGCGGGCACTAGTAACGTCTCTGATTGTGAGACTTATTGTTACTGTTTTTGGCATATCCAATATGCCACGGGTAGCTTGCCAGGCTCTGCCGTGCGGGCTCAATACTCTCGGTAGCTTGCCGGGCTCTCAGAGAGGGGTGGAGAAATAGAATATGGGTTGGCCACATGAAAGGCAAACGCCCTACTGCTGTGCTATCGCTCCAGCCCATCCTTGAATTTATGCTTAAATATCTATAATGAGTCTGAATAACAATATTGTAAACCAGAGTCCCTCAAAAAATAGTTAAAAAATAATTAACTTTGCAGCTCCTACAATGACTAGCACAAGCAAACACAAACTCTCAAATTTTAATTGAGAGAGGTTGAATTTACAGCTTTATTTGATTGAAAATTGAAAATATTTGTAAAATATTTTATCTGTAAAATATTTGAGTCTTCATAATCATGTGTGTTTTTGTATTTTTGCATGTGTGTGTATGTGTGTGTGTGTGTGTGTGTGTGTGAGGGGGAAGTATTCCTGACTAGTGCTTCAGGGATACAGGGTCCAGTCCCTGCAAAGCTCAATCTGACTAAGTCCAACAATGTGGGCATTCTGGGTTCAATGGTACAGTGTACCACTGATCCACCATGATGGTGTTCAGGATATTGGGGTCTACACCCAATAGTGCTTGGGAAGCATGTGGTACGAGGGTTCAAACTTAGATCTAGGTGCATGTAAAACATATGCCCCTGACCACATAATTCGTTAAGCCACTAATCTTGACATAAAATTAAGTCATTTGTTTTTAACCTAGAAATGTTTTATATTGTTTATAAATGATTTTTTGATGTCTGATTCTAGATATTTTAATATGTGACAGAGTTGATAATTTATTTAATTCTTTTAAACATAATAGCTTCCAATTTCTTTTTCTAGTTGGGTATGGAATGAAAAACTATGGAGTGCTAAACATGTATATTTTACTATATAAACTGATTAATATTAATGCTTTGCCACAGATTACTTTAGATATACTTGATAAGCATACTTGTCTTCTACAAATTATAATTTTATTTGAGTTTGCAGGATATTTTTGTCTTTTTTTACTTGTTAGTATTCACAGTGATAAATAATACTAAACTAGAGATTCTTTCCTGGTGCCAATTTTCAAATAAGAACCTTTCAATATTTCAATAATGCAAATGATCACAAGTCAAGTGCGGTGTTGGTGCATGAGTCTAGTTTTGTGTACAAGGATAGAACCCACATTTATTAATACTCACTGATTTTTCTTCCATGTTATCTTTTTATTCAACCAAGTCTGCAACTATGCCATGAACTCCCTCATCAATCAGTGGTTATTTTTTCCTGGCAATAATTCTTTTTCCCGGACATGGCCTAAATCCATGAGGAGACAATACCCTTCAAGATAAAGTACATTCAATGCAACGATTCATAGTCAAGTTTAAAATGTTTCCCTACGTATTTTACATGAAATGCTCAACTACACATGTATTTGAACAAGATAGGATGGAAAATGTTCAAGGTCTTATTCTAATCTTCTTACCATCCACCAGGGTAAGATACTCCAAGGTACTCTCTCACTAAGTGCTCCCTAGATCTCTGTCCATTGTTTTGAGTCTTTTGGGTTTCTCCTTCTATTGTTGTTGGGATGAATTTTTTTTTTCTTTTTGGGTCACATCTGGCAATGCACAGAGGTTACTCCTGGTTCTTCACTCAGGAATTACTCCTGGCAGTGCTCAGGGGACCATATGGGATGCTGGGAATTGAATGCGGGTGGACCACGTGCAATGCAAATGCCCTACTCGCTGTGCTATCACTCCAGCCCCCGTTGGTATAAAATTTAACTTGTGGAAATTTCTCATCTCACTGATTTCAAACTGTTTTATTTTTTATTTTTGAATGAAAATGTGTCTTCATCCTTAACAGTATTCCTGAATCTTTGGGTCTCAGGAGAATTCAACTGCCTCATCTTCTTTTATTTACCTCTGAATTCTTAAATGGATTCAGTCATAAAATCATCTGATCTGCCATGTGTCTCCAGGGATGTTTTATGCCTCACTTAAGACAGAGTTGCTTTTATCAATAAAATTCAAGTATAAAAGTGAGAAAATGTGTCTGTAATATATGCTCTGAGTAGAGGAATGTTAGCAAACTGTCTTTAAATTTCAATTATTCACAGCTTGCTATTATTTAGCTCAGAATGTAAAGTTTTAGGACTTCTTACTGTTGTTAGGATGAACAATCAAGGTGTAAAACCTTATTTTATACAATTTATGCTTTCTATTTCTGGAAAAATTATAAATGGAGAATTTTAAAGTCATGAGCCATAATAAATATCCCCTTCACTAAGAGTTTAAAAAAATTGTAAGAAGCACTGTCAGGCTTTCAGAAATTAATTTAATAAATATTTTAGCTGAGCCCACCGCACAAAGATAAAATAAGTTAGCTGTATTTTCCTTTAGAGTGTTGACTATATGTATAAGCAAAGAAGGGTATGGGTTCCTTTCATCTTTCTCCAAAGGATCTTGGTTGATAAAACTTCTGGGAAAATATCTGAAAAGCAGTTGAGGTGTAGAATCAGGTGAGTCGTTCCTGTCCTTAAACACAAACCTTTTCCCTCAATAGTTTCTCTGGAAGTAAAATCCAGGGAGGATAACAGACTTTTAAACTTTCACTTTCCTTGAATTCCTAAGGAATCATGATTAAAACATAGATTTTCTATCCTTGTGGTCATCTATATTTATCTGGATATTCTTATCAATACTCTAACTTCTATTTGGAAGTTATTTTGTCCAGGAAACTCATTTCTTGTGGTGAGACGAACAATACAGAGGCTCTAGTATTAAAGCATGTATAAATGGAGATAATCACAGTTTAAGGCCTCATCTTATTGTCCTGTTTTCAGGTCTATGGAAGCCCAGGCGAGAAGTGCTGAGTGTAAAGAGATAACAGTATCTGCAGAAACTAACATAGATGAGTGATATGTTTTTCTTATAGAAGGATTTTAAGAGCTGTAACATGACAGGGATAATTGCGATCTGGTTCAAGGCTGGCGGATTCTCAAATGAAATTTAAGTTCCTACATATTTGGGGTTGCTGCATACTTTCTTATGTCTATGACTTAGACCTGGATAGAGCAGAGACATTTGTACAAAGGAAATGGGAGATTAATCCTGTGATTATTTCAGAAGACAAACATATCCACTTTGAGAGATCTTATCTGTGAGCTTTGTTTTCCGTATTTTCCTGTACTTTCATATTTAAAAAGCACTGTAGGCAATATATTTACATTTATCATATGTTGATGAAACATGTAATTTGGCACTGCTTTTTTCCCCTTTATTCCACCATTCTATATATATGTGGGCTTGAAATAAAGACTTCAGAGAAACAAAATGTAGGTATTGCAATGAGAGGATTCTTTACATATAGCAGACAGCAGCCAACGAGAAACAGGAATTCTGTGGGTCATCCTTTTATTCATTTTAACTGGAGAAAGATCTGATTGGGAATAGAGTCCTGGGAAATGCGAAGAGAAGTAGAGTAGGAAAAGGTGCCTGAGTGAAATACAGGCATCTGGAAGAAATTCATTTGTCTCGTACTCAATCTGGACTAGTCAGGGCGCTTATGCAGTTATGTACTTCGGAACTGTAGGGATAATTTAACAGTCTGAATGCACACTTTGTATGCAGGAGGTTTGAGCTTACTGTCTCATGTCACATGGTCACCGAAAGCGACCCTCAAGCCCACTTTGTATAACCCAAAACAAAATTGAAGTTTAATTTAATAAATAAAATTTAAATTAGATAAAATTTCAAAAACAGATGCAAAATATCTCCTCTAGTCAGCTGAGCCCTAAACCATTTCCCACTACTGTATGCCTTGGGACTTGTTACATTTTTATGTGTGTATAGGTTTTTAATAAGTCAAGGTATCACTAATACGCTAATAAAACTAATGGACTAACTGATATTTTAAAAATCCTTGGAAATGACTATGACCTGGTGATGGATTCACCATAAGAGACTTTCAGTGTGTCTTAATTTTTGTGACCTGTATGAAAATACAAATAATAAACTAGTTGTTCAGTCACATAGAAGAGCAGGGACAGAAAAAAAAATCTAGTTTTTCGTTCTTATAATAAAAATCATGTTTTATGGATATGCTCCTCCAGTTACTGACTATAAACCTGTATAGCAGGAAGTTTCTGTTGATGAAAGGCTTGTGAGCAGCCTCCTGAACAGAGAGTGGGAATCTGCTTGAGATGACCTCCAGAGACATTTCTCTCTCCATTGCTCCACTCTGCAGAGGACACTTACCCTTTGACCCTTTTTGAGAGACCCTCTGCAGTATTCTGGAAATGTTTCAATCATAAACCATGTGAGATTTCCTGATTGGTAGAGGATTCGGTAAGGAAAATTTAATTTTAAATGATGTATGGTTTAGAACCTAAAATATTCTTTTAAACAATGCCTAGTTTGTATGTCATGTGTCTTTGCTCAGTTTCAACTGTCACATTATCTTATTCAAATCCAATTAAAATATCCCTATGTTTAACTGATCATTATTTGTGTTCTCCTTGGAAGTGACTTTGTCCAAAGTTGTTTTGAAATAAATGTTGAAAATTGTACTTACACCTAGATTAGTGCTGATTATTACAAGTAGTACTCAAGAAGTGTTGAACTAGTTCTCATTAATAATGTGTTTTCTCATGCATCTTTAAGGAAATAGACTAAAAATTGAGAGTTTTTCATACTTTGAAACTTTGTCCAATAATATATTTATACTTATGCTTGAAATGACATTATTGCAACAGAAAAATAGGAACTAGGAGAAATTGCTAAAAATAAGTATTATAGAACATTGCATAGCTGCTAAAATATATGGTAGAACTGAGTGATAATACTAAAAGTTGAAAACAACTGTTGAGTAAAAATGAAAAACTACAGATTTATGCAAGAATATGAATTCATTTAGTAAACACTTAACTAATACCTTGCAGAAACATATATGCATTAGCTTACATCTACATAAATAGAAATGTATGTGGGAGAATGAACATCAAATAATATATTTTTTTAAATTTATTTATATTTAATTAGAGAATCACCGTGAGGGTACAGTTACAGATTTATACACTTTTGTGCTTATACTTCCCTCATACAAAGTTCGGGAACCCATGCCTTCACCAGTGCCCATTCTCCACCACCAGTAAACCCAGCCTCCCTCCCATCCTCCCCAATCCCATCTCCCCCCACCCCACCCTGCCACTGTGGCAGGGCATTCCCTTCTGTTCTCTCTCTCTAATTAGCTGTTGTGGTTTGCAATAAAGGTGTTGAGTGGCCGATGTGCTCAGTCTCTAGCCCTCATTCAGCCCGCAACTCCCTTCCCCCACATGGCCTTCGACTACAATGTAGTTGGTGATCCCTTCTCTGAGTTGCCCTTTCCCCGGAACGTGAGGCCAGCCTCGAAGCCATGGAGTCAACCTCCTGGTACTTATTTCTACAGTTCTTGGGTGTTAGTCTCCCTCTCTGTTATTCTATATACCATAGATGAGTGCAATCTTTCTATGTCTGTCTCTCTCTTTCTGACTCATTTCACTCAGCATGAAACTTTTCATGCCCATCCACTTAACTACAAAATTCTTGACCTCCTTTTTTCTAACAGCTGCATAGTATTCCATTGTATAGATGTACCAAAGTTTCCTCAACCAGTCATCCGTTCTGGGGCATTCGGGTTTTTTCCAGATTCTGGCTATTGTAAACAGTGCTGCGATGAACATACATGTGCAGATGTTGTTTCGATTGTACTTTTTTGCCTCTCTGGGATATATTCCCAGCAGTGGTATTGCTGGGTCAAATGGGAATTCAATATCTAATTTTTTGAGAATCGTCCATATTGTTTTCCAGAAGGGCTGAACCAGTCGGCATTCCCACCAGCAGTGAAGAAGGGTCCCTTTCTCCCCACATCCTCTCCAACAGCGGTTGCTTTTGTTCTTTTGGATGTGTGCCAGTCTCTGTGGTGTGAGGTGGTATCTCATGGTTGTTTTGATCTGCATCTCTCTGATGATTAGTGATGCAGAGCACTTTTTCATGTGCCTTTTGGCCATTCGTATTTCTTCCTTGGTAAAGTTTCTGTTCATTTCTTCGCCCCATTTTTTGATGGGGTTGGATGTTTTCTTCTTGTAGAGTTCAACCAGTGCTTTATATACCATTGATATCAACCCCTTATCTGATGGGTATTGTGTAAATATCCTTTCCCATTCTGTGGATAGTCTTTGTATTCTGGTCACTGTATCTTTTGCGGTGCAGAAGCTTTTTAGTTTAATGTAGTCCCATTTGTTGATCTCTGTTTTTACTAGATTGCTTAGTTCCGTGTCACCTTTGAAGATACCTTTATCTTCAATATCGTGGAGGGTTTCGCCTACCTTGTCTTCAATGTACCTTATGGTTTGTGGTCTAATGTTGAGGTCTTTAATCCATTTTGATCTTACTTTTGTGCATGGTGTCAGGTCAAGGTCTAAACCCATTTTTTTGCATGTGGTTGTCCAGTTGTGCCAGCACCATTTGTTAAAGAGGCTTTCCTTGCTCCACTTCACATCTCTTGCTCCCTTATCAAAGATTAGATGATCATACATTTGGGGTTGTGTGTAGGGATATTCCACCCTGTTCCATTGGTCTACGGCTCTGCCTTTGTTCCAGTACCATGCTGTTTTAATTGTTACTGCTTTGTAGTAAAGTTTGAGGTTGGGGAGGGTGATGCCTCCCATCATCTTTTTCCCAAGAATTGTTTTAGCTATCCTTGGACGTTTGTTATTCCGTATGAATTTTAGGATTGCTTGATCCGTTTCTTTGAAGAATGTCATGGGTATACTTATAGGGATCGCATTGAATCTGTATAATGCTTTAGGGAGTATTGCCATTTTGACAACATTGATTCTCCCTATCCACGAGCAGGGTATATGTTTCCATTTCCTCATGTCCTCTTTGATTTCATGGAGTAGCGTTTTGTAGTTTTCTTTGTAAAGGTCTTTTACTTCCTTGGTTAAGCTGATTCCGAGGTACTTGATTTTCTGGGGCACGATTGTGAATGGGATTGCTCTTTTCATGTCCCTTTCCTCTGCCTCAACAAATAATAATTTTTGACTATCTCAAAAAAGTTTCAGAATTTCAGAAGAGAAATTTCTTAAATAATTGATAAGAAATAGAATTTTAGATCTGTGAGATATATTAAAAATAGGGAAAATGTCAACTCTGAGGAATAATTTAGAGTCTTGAGACTACAGTGATACAAAATAGAATCAATATTCTAACAAAATAGAATCTAGATTCTATCAAAATTAGAATCTAAATTCAAAGCAAAAAGTAAGGTAAGATTTTTAGGTAACTATCTGTATATAAATTTGAAATTATACAATACAAAAATAATGTGATAAAACTTATTACATATGTAATCAAATGAATTAAATGCAAATTCAGACAAACTATAAAGAAAAAAGCAGTAGCAACCTCTGGATTTCCAATGCAATTTCATAATCATAGGATGTATTATTTCCTAAGTTGAGGTTAAGAAAAACAATTCAGTGTAGAGAATTATCATTTGTTTCTTTAGCCTCATGTTTTAATTTTTAATAATTTAATAGATTTCTTGTTATGAAAAATTAAAATAGCCTATCATTATTAGTTCCTATAATCCTTAACTCTATCTGATTTTCACTAATCAATGCTATTTTCTTGCACTAAGGTATTAAACATATAACCATCAATTCATCATTTGATTCTTATTCTGAGTGGATTCACATCTCAGAATATTTTTCCTTTTTAAATAATTTTCCTCAATCCAGAATTATTTTTTTGGACTGTCAAACATTAAATGAAATTTTTTTATCTTCTCCAAATCAGTCTTACAGACATTTTATTCACCAAATGTATTAGTATTTGAGCATCTTCACTAGCCATCATGCTGTTGGCCACAATGTCAGAACAGTTTAGATACAATCCTTTAAATTTTCAAGCTGAAATTTTAGACTGGAATGACTGAAACCAGCCTAACTCTAACTTAAAGACTGTCAAGTCGAGAGAAAACTTATCTTTTTTGTCTCCATAACAAACAGAACAATTGTATTCTTATTGTTGTAATTAATAGCTTTACTGGAATGGTTTTGGATTAAGTAAGTAATAATTCAATTTGGGGCAAATTAAATGTAACTGGAAAATATCATGTTAACTAAACAAAGCCAGAAAGATAAAAACAGGATGATGTCACCTATAACCAGTAGTTAGAGTACCTGAATGAGGAAATGAAATGGTTTAAAAGGGGTGCCTAGAGTACCCTTGATCCAAGAGGAGGAGAAAAACTGTGGCGTTATGGGGAAGGGAAGAAGGGATAGATGAGAAGCAACAGGAGTAGGGATCAAGAGGACGGGTACATTATTGGTGTTCAGGAATGAAAGAGCTAAATATCCAACCACAGAATTAACAACTCTGAAGTCACAGGAACCAAACTTTAATATCAAATGAAAAAGATGCCTGTCGAGATGGCAGGCTGGGGCTGGTGCAGGGGTTCGGGGATGGGGGAATTGGGAGAGGGAACCTGAGAACGTTGGTGGAGGAAAATTGACACTGGTGGTGGGATCAGTGATGGAGCATTGAATTTTGAAAAACCAAACAATAAAAACTTTGTAACTCAAGGTGCTTTCACTGTCACTGTGATTCCGTTGTTGCTCATCGATTGGCTCGAGTGGGCACCAGTAACGTCTCCATTGTGAGACTTGTTACTGTTTTTGGCATATTGAATAAGCCACAAGTAACTTGTCAGGCTCTGCCGTGTGGGCGGGATACTCTCAGTAGCTTGCCAGGCTCTCCGAGAGGGGCAGAGGAATCGAACCTGGGTTGATCACATGAAAGGTGAACACCCTACCCTCTGGACTATTGCTCCAGCCCAGGTGCTTTAATAAAATAAAATTTAGGGCAAATAACTTGTCGTGGATTCTTTCCTGTTTTTAACATCCAGGTCTCAAGAACATGGCAATATAGTTTTAAATTCTGTTTCTTGACTTTTTTTCTCAAAATATCAAATTTTTGTGAAGATATTTGAAAGTGTGTGGTATCTAATTCATCTTTAGCAGTTCACTTTTGTTTTATTTTGAGTTTTTAAACCTTAGTAGCAAACGGGTTCTTGTCTTTTTACAATCCATTTACTGGTTCTATGTTGTACTGAATTTGCCATTTACTATTGTTCTTCATCTGCTTCTGTTATCTTATCTTCAGGTTCTCTACCTTTAGATACATAAGTAAAAACAAAGAAACAGACAAAAAACTCCTTGCTGCTGTTGTTGGTTTTAATGTAGGTTGAGGAGATCTAATTAAAAACAAATTCTCATAACACAGAAAATCCCCTAAATTAGATAAGAAATAACACTAACTGTGTCACTGTATCACTGTCATCTCGTTGTTCACCAAGTTGCTCGAGCGGACACCAGTAATGTCTCCATTCACCCCAGCCCTGAGATTTTAGCAGCCTCTCCTTACTCATCTTTCCCAATGATTGGAGGCTCCAGGGAATGAGACTTGTTATTGTTATTGTATTTGGCATATCAAATAAGCCACAGGTAGCTTGCCAGGTTTTTCTGTGCAGGCGGGATACTTTCGGTAGCTTGCCAGGCTCTCCTAGAAGAACAAAGAATGTATATCAGAGAATTAAAAACAAGTATGTTGAAACCAAACATATGTGTGCTGCTTTAGGCACATCAGTGGACTTAGACTATAAGAGGTCGCATGGCCGCTTTGTGGCCACACACTTCCAGGAGCTTTGTTTTATATAGTTTCTGGTCTTGGCCAGTTGATGGGATTACATGGTGCTGGAGGCAGTTTCTGGGTGTGACTGCCAAGCTACTGGAAAATAGGGGGTCTGTATGGAGGATACCCAATCCCGATCTGAGCAGGTTTGGAGATCTCAGCCCTGGTTCCTACCTGTCTGGGTTCCTCTGCCAGTTCCTTCATGTGTGAGGCTCATTTGAGCATGTGAAGAGTGGCTTTGAGCATGGCTGTGGCTGGGCTCCTGGAGGCTTTCGGCTGCTGGCACTCTGCTTGGGGCAGGCAGGGAAACTCAACCTGCCCCGCTCTGTGGGGCTCTGGTAAAGAAAGTCTGCCATGGGGTTAGGAGATTCTGCATCCAACACTAAATAACATTAAATTGGAGCCTGAAAAAAACTTATCTTTCCAGTCACTCAAGTGATGCAATTTACCTCTCTTGATAGTGGCTATTTCTACAAATTATTAGTCATGATAAAAACCATGCTCTTGTTTTTGTTGGGCACACTCAACCTTACTCTCAGATTACTCTTTGATCTGTGCTCAGAGATCACTTCTGGGTATGCTCAGAGGGCCAAATAAGGTGCTGGGATTGAATTTAGATTGGGCACATGCAAGATAAAAGCTTTACCCACCATTCTATCTCTCTAGTTCCTATGCACATTTTTAAATGCAACTCTAGAATTAATGTACTAGTGAGATCAGTTTCATTTTATTTACATAGTTATGTAACTGATGGTGGTGAATGTGAAATTGAGTTTAAGGGAGATATATGCAGAAGATACAAGTGAAAATTTCTATCAACCATCCTCTGTGCCATTTTACCTTTATTGTTACATTGTTTTCACAATCTGAACTCCTGTCAGGCAGATATGATTTTTAACTGGTATTTAACAAAGGGAATATCTTAATTCTGAACTCTCCACATAGCATGTTGTTGACCTTTCTCAAATTTTAAACACTCTCAGAGGATCTTATCAATGCACATCTTTGCATCATTTTGGGAGGAGATGGTCAGTCATATTGGGGACTGCTTTTATAGTTTTACCTGACCTCTGGATGGGTGTAGTTGGCTTGAGGTTAACTCATACTCCAGGCTTCTGATGCTGAGTTTCAGTTAAGTTTCCTTCCAGCTATTATAGATCTATGCATGATTTCTGAGTAAGAAAAATAGCCTGACTCCCATTTTGTATGAAATAGCACAATGATGATAGCTTATGTTTTCTATTTTTTTTCAATGGTTCTCACTTGTAATTAATCAACTGTTATCCATTTTGAAACATATTATCCTCTCATGCTGACACGGGGTGGGGGGGGAGGAGGGGGCTGACCCAAACTGTTACCCTAGCATATCAGCAGCCTACTTAGAACTGAAAACAGGTACAGTTGACTTTCAGTTGTTAAAGGATAAACAAAGAGCTACTGAATTTTTACTTTGATCCTTCTTACCATATGGCAATGTACATGATGAAATAGAATGAAGAACTGTAAAGAGAAAATCATGGACAGGTGTTTTGTTAAAAGAAAGTACTGCTGAGGCACATTCGACTCCTAATTCTACCCCAGAAAACACTGTGATATTATTATAATTCCTTTCTCTTCTTTAATGTAGTTGGGGTTGATTTTATTGTTACCAAAAGTATCCAACTACTTATTACCTCATATATAATTTAATGTGATTCTAAAAATAACCCCCATAACAAGACATTATAGATGAAAAGCTTAAAACAGAGAATGTTTATGTCTTTTATATAAGATCATAAAGTTAGTAAATTGAGCTTCTTTCAGAAACTTGAGGAATAAAAATTACATAGAAGAACTTGCTGACAGATATAGAGCATGGATTTCACATTAATAAGATTCCTTTGACTTATTACACAAGCCTAATTAGTGGCATGGGAATTTAATTTAGATATTACTGATGTGAAGAATTATGGTTGGTGATATTAAATAGCATTCATGAAACTGCAGGAAAGAAACTAAGGACTGATACAAATGAACATATGTATACCACTCCTTATTGACTCATTAACTTTTAGTGATTATGGAGTTAATTATTTTTTCAAAACCAGTAAATTGAAATTTAGTATTTTTTGACAGAGAAAGACTCATTTTAGAGAAAGAAAGATCACAAATGTTGCTATGGTGGAGGGGCAGAAAAACTACATTAGAAATACATTTTTGAGTTTTAAATTTCTCATCACTTTCTCAGTGCTAGCCACTTTTATTTTAAACTAAAATTTTGATGGTAAGTTAGTAGAAGTAACTGAAGCTAGTTACTTTTTAGTACAAAATGACCCCTGGGCATTGCCTCGGTTTTGTCTCCTATTGGTATTTAGGTGAACTGTTTTCCTTCTAAGTCTAACCTTTATGCTACATCACAAGACAGTCTGCTCTGTAGAAAGTGGTCTCCTGACAAAACCTCATTTTCCCTGTGTTTCAAAGACACCTTATAAATCATTTTCCTGGGCCAGAAATACAGGTTAGGGGTTAAAGAACGAATCTAGTGCACTGCTGACCCTGGTTTAATCCCTGACATTGCATGTAATATCCCAAGTGCCACCAGAAGTGATGCCTGAGCATAAAGCCAGGAATAAGCCCTGAGCACTGCTAGGTGTGCCCCAAGTCAAAACAACAACAACAAAATACAAACTTCCTCTCCACTCAGTCTCTCAAGATTCTGCTTTGTTTTAAATTTCCTACATGAAGAAAATATTTGAAGTTGACATATACTTGTGTCCTCTGCTTAAGGCCCCTTCTGTTATTGTTTTTCATTCTTTTATCTGTCATGATCTCAAATATATCTCTACTGTAAAATTCTCTGTAAAATATATCTCTACTGTAAAAGTCTCTTGCCCGCATGCCTGGCTGTCTTCCCTGGGACCCCTCAGAGAGGATGAGCTCCAGCTTCCCTCCCCACCCCGAGCAGAGCTCCCGGTGGCTGAAGACTACTGGAACCTAGCCACAGCCATGCTCGAGGCCCCTCTCCACACGTTCGGACAGGCCTCATGCATGAAGGTACTGGCAGAGGAACCCAGGTGTGTGTAATCCCATCAACGGCCAACATCCAGAGACTTAAAAGCAAGCTCCCAGAAGCGTGCGGCCGCTTGGCGGCCACGCGATATCTTGTAACCTACTTCTCCCTCTGGGAGAAACTAGCAAGCTTCTAAGAGTTTCCTGCCCACATGGGACAGCCTTGCAAGCTTCCCATGCTGTATTCATATGCTAAAGCCAGTAACAATACAGATCTCATTCCCCTGACCCTGTAAGAGCCTCCAGTGTGACAGAGTTGGGAGGGCCGATTGAAGAGAGGCTTCTAAAATCTCAGGGATAGGACGAATGGAGAGGTTACTGAGCCCGCTTGAGAAATCTACAATCAAAGGGATTTCGTGATTCGTGATTCATGAATGTAAAATTCTAATGCAATTTTCTTCATCTTTGCATAACTTAAACTGCATAGTATTTAACATTGTTGAACAAATTCTCCTTGAAATAGCCTTAGTTTTACTTTCTATTTAATGCCCTCTTAATTTAAAAAAAAATAAGATTGCTATTGGTGTTTTTAGGGTCTTAAACTAACTATTTTTTCTGAGTATTGTCTTGAATTGCCTACAAAAATATACTCATTGCATTCCCTAAGAGTTTTCCTAAAGACCATAGATAAAGTTGCATAAGCTAGAAAATTAAAAAAAAAAGCCTTCCTAATCCCTCCCTTCCATTAATTGCAAAAATACAAGAGAACAACACCAGATTCCAACCCCATGAATTCTCTGACACTTTTCTCTGTCCCTATTGTTGTAGAGATGTTGGGGGTAGCATCTTAGTGACTCTTTCAGAATTTAGTGACAGTGCCTCTCATTCCCATGGGTTCCAGAAGTGTTGCCTAATGTTTGTTCCTGATGAGTCTTTAAAAATAACTCTCAGAAGAGCAGCATGATATCTCCAGAAGCAGTGCTCCATTGCAGGGCCCACGTGGTGGCTACCAGTGCCATTCTTAGCAGGGGTGAGGACCCATGTAGTTCCTAATATCAACCCAGGACCTTGAGCATGCCTTTGATGTGCTCTATCTCTTTGAGTTATCATCTCATCCTTAACATTTGTTTAAAAAATATGATTTGTACATTAGAAACTTTAAATCCCAATATCCACTCTATCTTGAATCAGCTACATGCCACTTGTTCATTCTGAGTGACTTTTGCAGTAAATAAAGAGAGAAAAATGTTAACCTGCTGATTTATAAGGAACCGAAGATTTTAATATTATATGTTTTCAAATTATTGATTGATCTACATATGAGTTCAAAGATTTACAAATAGAAAATACAATAAACTTTGTTTTTCTTTAGGGGTCCCTCCAAACCTGTGCTCGGGGTGTACATAAGTCAGCCTTAGTTATATTCATCCAATCAGATGAGTGATTCAATGCTAGGAATCAAGGATACAGTGCTCTTTACATCCCTGTGGTACAAAGGACTACACGACAACCACAGTGATTTGTGGGAGCCTCAAGTGCCATATTCCTTGATGATCAGGACCTCCAGGCCTGTATCTGACAATCTGTTGTATGGTATTGGGGACCAAAGTACTCTGCATCTCCTGGTTCAATAAAGCTGAAAGTGATGGATACATAGCGTAGAAGTAAAACTGATGTATTTCCTTTAAATTGAGAAAATTCTCCTCTATCTCCCACTCACTCCTTGTATATTGAATACATGAACCAATTTTATTTGATTCTAGACATAGATCAATTGATGTTTTCCCAGTAAAGCAAAGCCAAGCAAGTTTCTATTTAATGTGACTTAGCTTGTAACACCGAGATTTACTTTGTTTTATGTGGAAGGTCACAGTAATCAAGCCATATATTGCAAGAGGCCATTTTCTTGCCAAGTAAGTCATACAAAATGTAAAATGTCCATGTATTTCAGGAAAGGTGTCAGCTTTATACTAAAAATAATGCCAGATGGCCTTACCTGCATGTAATATTACAAAACAGTAAACCCTTACCAGAAAAATGTGTATACCATCTGTTATGCAATAAATGTTAAATAGATAAATATTGACATTTGAAATAATAAAGATTCTCCTCAGCAAAGAGAATATAAGTATCCTAAAATGTAATCTTCTATATTCAATGTAATTCTACTTTTCTAGCTTAGCAATCATAGCGTAATATACATCTTGGGTAATATTTCACTTCTAAACTCATCAATAAATTTCCATTGGCACAAAAATATCTCAGTGAAATTCCAGAGAGTGACATAATATCTCTTTGGGATCTTGAAACAGAGTCCTCTAAATATTAACACTACTATGATGAATGACTTAGGGCTTGCTAATGATAATAATAAATGGCCATTGCCATGTGATGACAGATGTGTTAGTCTCCATATAACTGCTGATTGCTGCTGTGAGAAATATATAACCATAGCAGCTGGAGGTGTTACTCTTAATCACACACGTGATCTCTCTTGTCTACTTGTCACTTAGGAGTTGAGTTCCAGGGGAGAAATTGTAGGAGTGAAAGCAACCTTCAGTCTCTGCTGTCAGAGTCCTCGATGCAGAATACAAAGGCACTGTGCATTTGAATTTAATAAAAAAAAATGAAATATCAGTCTCCTGAGTTTTGAGATTATTTTTGATAATGCCTATTACACATTTGATGAAATGACTGAAGAATTACTCAATTACCTGGTTTTAAAAAATTAAACATAGGGGCCAGAGTAATAGTATAACAGATAGGATTCTTGTATTTCATGTGGCCTTTGGATTCCATCCCTGGTATTACATATGGTCCCCTGAGTCCCATCAGGAGTAAGCCCTCCCTGAGCATCAATGATATGGCACTGTATATGATCCCCTCTAGAGCAGAGCCAGGAGTAGGCCCTGAGCACCACCAGGTGTGTCCCCCAAACAAAAGTGTCACTATCACTCTTATCCTATTGCTCATCGATTTGCTCGAGTGCGCACCAGTAATGTCTCCATCGTGAGACTTTTTGTTACTATTTTCGGCATATCGAATATGCCACGGGTAGCTTGCCAGGCTCTGCCGTGCCAGTGGTATACTCTCGGTAGCTTGCTGGGCTCTCCAAGAGAGAAGGAGGAATCGAACTTGGGTCGGCCGTGTGCAAGGCAAATGCCTTACCTGCTGTGCTATCACTCCATCACTATATTAAATATTTCAATAAACACATATCACACTAATAGAACACTAAAACATAAGAGTACAGGGTATTTTGTGATCTATTATATGTTGAATTGAATATGACAGTATTAAAGGAAATAGATGTCTTGAAGCTAGTCAGGAGAAGGACAGAAAGAGAACAATCTCTCTAATATGTGGGAATATAAAGAAACATAGTAGGAGAATAATAAATTTCCAATGGCAAAAACAAAATAAACTGAAAACTTGTCTTCAGTAGGATGCTTACCACAGGGGAGGGAAAAAGGGGGTAGTAAGGGGAGACGAGTAAGGAGAAGCTTTTAAGATCTCAGGGCTAGGGCGAATGGAGACGTTACTGAGACCGCTTGAGAAATTCGATGATCAATGGAATGATGATGATGATGATGATGATGATGAGGAGGAGGAGGAGGAGGAGGAGGAGGAGGAGAAGGATGCTGCAACAATGATGGAGGGAGATGGTCACTCTGGTGGAGGGTGAGGTGCTAGAAAATGTTATGCATAAAGCCTATCAGTAACAGTATTGTAAACCACAGTGCCTAAAATTAAAAATAAAGTTGAAGTGTTTGTTCTAGAGACAGACTAGGTGGTGAGATGTAGACTGGAGTTATTATTGTAGAGAAGCTGAGTCTGATGATACAATTGATGTTGGAATGTTGTGTACCTGAAACTCAATCTTGAATAACATTGGGACTGGGTCACAAACTCATAATTGCAAGAATCATTACCTGGTTTTCACTGAGATCTTTCTTAAAATTATGAAAGTTCCTTGGAAATTTTGACAGCTTAAAAAATTTGAACCTATTGTATCCTCAGCAGTGTCAATTCACCTTATTGAACACACAGAGAGCTACTTACTCTCATAGCTTCCTTTGAAAATGAGAGCTTTTTAAAAAAGTCTGTCAGTTTATTATTTGATTCATAATTTATGTATTTATGTATTCTGTTGACTTTTTATCAATCATTCATTTTAGTAGAAATTAAATTATTAATCAAGAAAAAGAAAACTAACTTTTGTTTTTAGATTTTGCTGACTTTTAAGGGACAAGGATAGTAATAAAATGTAAATTGCACTATAACACTTAAAATGTATCAGTTATCTTGGCTGACAAATTGGCTGTTTGTTCTTTTGCTCCTAGAAATTATCATCTATTTTTTCTCTTACCTTAAAGGAATCCTATCTCAATGTATGGAATAGCAAAAATTGCAATCCTTTCTATATTAGCTAAAGAATTTTAACAAATGTTGGGGCTGGAGCGATAGCACAGCTGGTAGGGCTTTTGCCTTGCACGCGGCCGACCTGGGTTCAATTCCCAGCATCCCATATGGTCCGCCGAGCACTGCCAGGAGTATTTCCAGAGTGCATGAGCCAGGAGTAAACCCTGTGCATCACCAGGTGTGACCCCCCCCCCAAAAAAAAAAGAATTTTAACAATTGTGCTTTCAATAATTATCTCATTCAAACAGGCAAAGCCCATGCTTAAAAGGTGAGGATTCTGTAATCTAATTTCCTCCTGTTTTCTTCCTAGCGGTATTAGGATTGGAACTTAGAAGTTGAAAAGGGAAGGGAAGGAGACATTTCAGCATATTTTTCTATATTGCCAGTTACTAATTGGGAATTTTTATGTGGGAATAGGACTGAGGAATATAGGGCAGGTGAATCTTGAAATTTTTACTCCCCTTTCAAATACTACTATAAATACAAATTTAGAAACATATATTTTGCTTTATCAATTGCCAGTGAAACCATTTCATCTGTCATAATTATATTCAGCTGCAAAACCTCAGGATCTTATAAGTGCAATTGACCAAAGCAGTTTTGATTTCAAATGAGAATTGATTACAGGCATTTGGGAGGAAGACGAGTTGAAATGGAGTCACGATATTAAACCTACCCAGACACAGCTGGACACTCTCCTCTTGGGCCATTTCACTTCTCTGAGGCCTATTGGAAATTGACCTTGGCATTTCAATATGAGTCATTGTGTTACCATCTACTGTTGAAATGTATATTCAACTCAGAATGTTTTTAGAAAAGTTGTGAACCCAAGTCTCTGATTCAGTTTTCTTGTGTCTGCCCTGGTTGATGGGAGTTTCCATCAGATTTATATGATTTCCAACTTCTTTTGTTTTCCTCACAGAACATTACTACAATAAACTCACTTTCATTTCTAGCTACGTGTTTGTTTTTCCCTATGGTGCTTTAGGAACCATCTCCTTTCCTCCAGAGAAGGTCCATTATTCATTCATTATAGTGACACCTTCAACCACTGGGTTCTCTGCTCACCAATTTTATTTTATTAGTAACTTTGAATGACTCTGTGTAGTTTCTGAAAGATTAATGACTCTGTCTACCTAGTCAATGCCAGAAAATCTCTTTTATTTCTTCTAATTCAAAATTAAACTTGAATTTAAACATGCAGTTAAAAACCTTCTTTATAAGCGAAAAATGTAATCTTAGTTTTCATCTGCTACAGTATTTTTTTCTTAAATATTAAAGTAAGTGGAATTTAACAGTCCTTTAGCTAAAGAGAAAGAAATGTAAGTAAATATGTGCATTGATGCTGAGTTTATGCTTCACAATTATATACATTTTCATCTATAAGTGTATATTTATATTATGTTTATACATACCCTTACACATACATACTCTTAAACTGTCTTACTGAAAAGTCAAGGGAAGCCAAAGGAAAACTCAGGAGAAATGGAAAGAATAATTTTGGATTATTATTAGTTAGGGTTGTGTTTTGTGTATGTAGGTATATGTTTCCCAACAGATGTGATGAAAAAAATGTATAACTTCAGAGACATTTGAGAGATTATGAGAACATATTCGTTTATTGCGTCAAACTAGCTTTCACTTGTAATAAAAAAAAATTATTGGAGCACTGTTGTTAAATCAATGAACCCATCGTTCATTGATTTACTCAAGCAGGCACAAGTAACATTTCCATTCATCCCAGCCCTGATATTTTAGCAGCCTCTGTTTACTCGTTTTTCCCAATGATGGGAGGCTCTTTTCAGGTCAGGGGGATGAGACCTCTTATTGTTACTGTATTTGGCATATCGAATAGCCACAGGGAGCTTGCCAGGCTCTTCCGTGTGATAGGTGATAATAGTTCTAATAATTCAGATTCTAACAATTCAATAGTTCCCTGTGTTTGATTCCTCTGCCCCTCTCAGAGAGCCCGGCAAGCTACTGAGAGTATGGAACCTGCATGGCAGAGCCTGGCAAGCTACCCGTGCGTATTGGATATGCCAAAAACAGTAACAATAAGTCTCTCAATGAGAGATGTTACTGGTGCCCACTCGAACAAATTGATGAGCAATGGGATACAGTGACAGTGACAATAATTCTAAATCTAAAATGAGCATTTTCTACTTTTGTGTTCCTCATATCTGACATAGTGTTGTGATGAGATTCTTTTCAATATGCAAATACACACACATATATATGTGTATATATATGTGTATATATATATGTATATATATATATATATATATATATATATATACACCAGCATTGGGCTGGAATGATAGCACAGCGGGTAGGGTGTTTGCCTTGCATGTGGCAGACCCAGTTCGATTCCTCCATCCCTCTCGGAGAGCCCAGCAAGCTACCAAGAGTATCTCGCCTGCATGGCAGAGCCTGGCAAGATACCCATGGCGTATTCAACATGCCAAAACAGTAACAAAAAAATCTCACAATGGAGAGGTTACTGGTGCCTGCTCCAGCAAACCGATGAGCAACTGGATGACAGTGACAGTGATACAGTGAAACCAGCATTGTAGGGTAATAAAAATCACTTGTCCTAGTATAAGAAAATGTAAAATATGTGTATTGGTACATTAGTGTAGGGATGTATTCCAAGGAAAGGTATTAAGACCTCTTTTACTAACATCAGAAAGACAAATATTTAAATTTTCAGCAATAGCAATAACTATTCTTTCATAAAAATGTAAGACTGATATGTAGATTATGAAGCATATTTACAAACCCCAATTTAATATGCTTGATTTAAGATTGACTATAAACTTCACTTTTTAGTCATGAAAAAGCTGGAGTCAGAAAAGATAAATTGGTTTCTTTTCACAGAACTGATGAATAATAAACTATAGTTCCAGGTTAGATTTGTTGATTTCCGAGCTCCATATTCTTCACTTCTATTGCCTAGTATCTAGAAACTTTGTTTTAGGTTTCAGACTCCAATAGCATACAGCTGATGAATTTTATATGGTAATGTATTCTGAGTATCTGTACTTATTTGCTCCTCTATAGGCCAGGCCAGATCATCACAAAGAGAAAACATACAATGCTTTTTTCTGCTACTAAGGAAGCTTTTATTCACAGAAAATTTTAATTATCCTAGGATCTAATGCATTAAGTTTATTTAGTGCATGCACATGACCTTTGATCCCGGTTTCTAATAATTTTTTTGGTGCCACAGTCAATGATTCCAAGGGATATTTCCTGGCTCTGAGCTCAGAGAATCACACCTGACTGTACTCAGAAGACTATATGGGGTACCAGGGATATAATGGGTTGGCCACGTGCAAGTCACATGCCTTACTCTCTCTCTCTCTCTCTCTCTCTCTCTCTCTCTCTGTCTCTTTCGAACACTTTTTAAATCTTGCTTGTGTTTCTTATTAAAAGTAATTTTCTTTATTATTGTAGTTAAGGTAAAAGGTCTGTCTGTTTTCTTTTTTAATCAGAAAACAGATTTCTTAGATAACACTTTAGTCTGATCCATGATATAGAAACAGATTCCTGGTATGGTGATTGAGAAAAAATATCAACAAATCAACATATATGACCTCCTCTGAGAGTAAAATGTCATCTTTTTCTACTGCTCTACTCTTACTCTCATACTAACATACTCTGCCCAAATTGTTTAGGTTTCTCTTATCAAAACATGCTTACGTGCCTACTTACTTACTTATGGCTATCAATGGTATTTACTCATTTACTCGTTTTTATTTGAAAATGTTTTAAGATCTAAAACTTCATTACACAAAGAAATAATATCATCATTTTCTCAGGAAGTCTGTACTAATATCAAAGAAAGTAGTTTTCTTTTTTCCTATGTCAATTTCTACAAAATAAGCCCATATCAAATAGTATAAATGTGACTCACTTAACAAATCTGTAAGTATTTGGTGCTTGATACTGACAATTGATACTAACAACAAGCCTTGATGATAAGATTGTTGTTTTCTATATGTAAATCTAGATGTGGTTTCTCTTTTTTTCCATTTTTTCTCTTTGAGAGTATTCTTATTTCTTTCACTTGTTTATTCATGTAGGAAACAATAGAAATTACAGCTGTTCCAAACCTTAGAGAGTAGAAATGGGTGTGAGAAACAATAATCCATGGATATCCTGCACCAGAGACATTGCTAGTGAGATATTTTTCCATTCAGTCCCACCAAAATAAACCCAGATAGCAGATATTTCGTTGTGGTATGTGGTGAACAAATACATAGCGGCACAATTAAACTGCTCATAAAGAGTAGAGGTGACTTAAAAACTATTAAATGTTGAGTAGTTTGAATTTCAGACATGTAAGATAAAAATTTACTCAGAATTCAGACCAGAACAATAGTACAGTGTGTAGGTGTTTGCCTTACAAGTGGCTGATACAGGTTCCTGCAAGTGTCCGATGTGGTCCCGCAAGCCTGCAAGGAGTGATCCCTGAGTTTAGAGCCAGGAGTAAGTTCTGAACATCACAGGTTGTGCCCAAACCAAATTTATTTAGAAGAGGTAATATACAGTAAATAAAGTATATTAAAGCTTTTAATTTATGTTTCTATATCCCATATCCTGTATATTATTGAAAGAAATTATAGTCACTATTTTAGCATTGTGATTTAGAATAAAAGAAGTATTTATTCTTTATAAGCAAAATTATGAATGTATTCCTCTTATTCTAATAGTGTATAGATTCTATAAACATTTAATAATTAGCTATGTGATTTTTTTAATGTAAAGATTTGAAATTTATAATTAGGAGGTTGATAACTTGTGGAAGTTTTACAATAAGCTAAAATTGATGCTCAAATTTAATCTTATAATAATAATAAATGATAATGCATGCATGTTATAATAAATAACATGATTTACTGGATAATAAACAAATAATTATAAATAACAAATGATAAAATTGACTTATAATTATGTAAAATAGAGGGCACATATGCCACCATATTTCTTTTTGTATAAAATTATTCATAAAATATTTAAGTATTTTCTTTTGTAGTATTTCTGTGATATATATCATATATATAAATTGAGTAGCTGCTTTCTTACAAGTAAAAGGCTATATTGAATAGTATATTTAGATGTGAAAAAAATCATTCAAACACAACATGGTTTTCAAGAATATTAATCTTTTTTATGTAAGATACCAATGATATTGGAAATTATTTTGTTTTTAGAGGGATATAATGTTTATAGTTGACTCCACATATGAAAATTGGAAGAGGACATGGGGGTCATATAGAAAGTATAACTGGTAAGGTGTTTACCTCATATGTAGCCAACCCAGGTTCAATCCCTGACACCACATATGGTCACCATCCCAGGAGTAACCCTTGAGTATGGAGAGGGAGCCAGGAAACACTGGTGGAAGGAAGTTGGCACTGGTGGCAGGATCAGAACAAATGATGGAACATTATCTAAAACACAACTAATTTGCAGCTAGTATTTTAACAAATAAAATTTGGGGGAAAAACATGAAGGAATAAGAAAAATATTCTAGAAAGACATAGTGGGGAAGAGGAGAAATGGAAAATGATTACTTCTTAGAAAATGGATTACTTCTACAAGTGTGCAATACCAAATGTTTTGTAGTATGTTTTGTGGTATTATTTTCATAAAACTTCGTGTACAAAATATGATGTATCTAAGATAAAAAAGTAACTCACAGTAGATATTGGGGCCTTTTTTGCAAACCATCTTTTTTCTCCAGGTCAAATGTTCAGCTTCTATCTAATACAATGTTTCCAGCTAATTTAATAAAATGACACCAAATATGTCAGTCCCTCAAATGTGAGGCCAGAATAAATAACTTATTACATTAATTCCAAGTCACCCTTTGGGGTAGGGGTAATGCCTCTTCAATAGCATAGTACAATAGTAGTGATCATGGCATTAATATCAGTCAAAAACTCAAATGCAATTAAACAAAGTACTTCAATTTGTCATGGGTTTTGACTATTAGGCACTTAAAATTAATGAACTCTGATTTTCTGGGTCTAGATTGTCCTTTAAATCTCTCTCTTTTTTTAGCAATTAATTTTTTTCTTTTATCTTTAAGTTAAATGGAAAATTGTTTCAGCCATATTGCTCTCACAATATGCCAGGTAAGTTAAGACTAAAATAACTCAGGGCTCTCAATTCCTAATCAAACTAATACTGTTCAGTTCAGATTCATTTAGTGTAAATTTATTAGTGAATTACATTTAAGAGATAGTTCATTGGCTCACACCATATGTAACAATTCTGAGACTGGCTACAAGAAGCAGCCCCTTGTTTAGAGTTATTGGTCTTATTTTGAATTTTATGATAATGTTGATGTTTGTGATTAGAAACAATCAATATCATTAGTTTTCTATCGAGAAAGAAGATAATCTGTTGTTGTTGTTTTTTTTAAAAAAAAACACGGACTTTTTTTTGAAAGTATATTTGAATATAAAGGATATGATTTTTTCTTCCATTGTGGATTACGGAACTAGCCAAAAACCAGGTTTGTTGGACTTTAACTTTAAATAGTTACCTGTAGCCATTGCATTTCCTTACTGTTATTGTACACATACTTCCAATATTATGAGAAAAGACATCACATCAACATTCTTGGACTGAACCTCTTTCTATTTGCCCATTCCTTTTAGATAGGTTTTGTTGTTTGTTTATTTTGTGAAGAAACCAGCATTACCTTTGAACTTCTGCCTGTCCACAACAGGCCCATTTGACATTTCCAAAATGGGAAGATGGGAGCAGTAATTGATTTTTTAACTAAGGATTTATTCAAAAGAATAACAACAAAGCATTTTTTAATACAATGGACATAGTATATAGATTTATTTATTGTTAAAGTATATAGATCTACTTATACGTTTCTATACTAAATTCCAATATCCTACATATGCCATTTTTCTGACCAAAAGATTTTCTAGGCAAAAAAGGATTACTCTTTTTAGTACTTGAATTATTCATTTGTTCAGAAAGCCTAACCCTTTTATTCTTTTCTCATCAAAAGAGCCAGTTTGAATTTTAGACCACTTATATAGTGCCTTAAAATTGGCAATAAGAGACTGAATCAATAGATCAGTGGGTACGGTGCTTGTCTTGCGTATGACCAACCTGGGTTCGGTTCCTGTCATCCCATATAGCCCACCGAGCAGCTCCAAGGAGTAATTCCTGTGCACAGAGCCAAAAGTTACCCCTAAGCATCACCAGGTATGGACCCTAAACAAACAAAATTTGGAAATGACAGCAGCATCAACAAAAAGAATAAAAATATAGTATAATTTCTGTAAATGGTGGAATACATGCTGGAAATTAAAGCTTTGCTTCCCTTAAATCATAAAAAGAAATCAACTATATGTCATAACTAAAACCCTATCAGCTCAGGGTATGGTTTGCTGAGAAATTATATGCACATGTATACCTGATTGGGAAACAAACACTTGCAATCAGAAGAAGTATTTTTCAGAGAAGATGTCCATCATGTCACATGACACACACCAGTCACAATTAATTTTGGCTGAACTAACCTATTTCTGAGGAAGAACAGATAAGTTATATCTAATATTTCATAGAACCAGTAGCCACTCGGATTGTGTAAAATTTGATTCTGACTATCTAAACTGAGACCTGGCATCCAAATAAATAAACTGGAAAAAAATAAAAACTAAGCCTTGTATACTTTTATTTTAGACAAGCAGCAACTTGAACCAAGTGAGTTTCACTCTGCCCTTCTTCCAAGAGATCACACTGCAAATCATAGGAACAGAACTATGGCACCTTCTTTTGCAATGGATTAGGGCCAGCATTGACTGCAAAAGTGAAGAATAATATGAAGTTCTGTTTTTGAGTTGTCCTATGTTATCCCTCCCCCACCTCACCATTAGCTACACTATGATCACTAGACATTTTCATCTCCTCATCACCATCACCTACACCCTCCTCATTAGAGAAACAAAAAATAATTCTAACACTAAAGCCACAGTGCCACCTTCAGGAAAACAAAATAAGATAATCCAGATGTGTAGGCAGAAAAGAAATTGCACCCAACCATTAAAAAATGTGGTGGAATTTGTCTGAGACAAAAAGTCTCAGAAGGCAAATTCTGAGGCAGACTTGGAGGATGTAAGGTACAAAGGATGTACCTAATAAAATTTAATGAAGTTAGAAAATATCAGCTAAAAAAAGAGAAAGTTTAAAGATATCAAAAAAAAAAAGCTAAAAGAATGCAGATAGCTCATCAAACAGCAAAAGATTCTAAACAGACTAATAACTACAAAGAACAATTGAGCAATTAGTGTGCCTGAATTCAAGCATAGAAAACCCAGAAAATTTGGCTGTGTTTAAGAAGAAAAAATATAATAAATTGAGAATAATATTATAGCAATGATTCAAATGGAAAGTAGAAAAACAAGATTTAGGAAAAATGAGGAAAATAGTTTGGGATTACAAGATTCCATTAAAATGGTAACTATAGGATAATAAGAAATTTAGAAAGTAAAGAGAGAGAAGCAAGCAGAGACTTTGTTAGAGAGAAAATAATTGCTGAGAACTTCCCAAACCAGAAATTATTTTTAAAAATTAAAAAATTAGCTATTTTGCTTGAAAAAAATAAATGCAAAATGATGTAAGCCAAGAAGTACAATTATTTAATATTTTAAAATTAAATTACAGCAGAAAATAATGAAAGCTGCTAGAGAAAAGAAAATGGTAATATACAAAGATATTTCTATCTTTGTTTTTCAGACTTCTAATTAAAAATTTTAAAATCTAATTAAAAATCTTAAAGTCTAAATGAGGAATGACATACTTATATTAGAAAAGAGTAAAGCTTCCAGCCAAAAACTCTTAACTGTGTAAAATTATTATTCCACTATACTGGAAAACTAAAGATATTTTCTGGTATGACCATGCAATACCACTTCTGGGAATATATCCCAAGGATGCAAAAAAAGCACAGTAGAAATGACATTTGTACCCATATGTTCATTGCAGCACTGTTCACAATAGCCAAAATCTGGAAACAACCCAAGTGCCCTAAAACAGATGACTGGTTAAAGAAACTTTGGTACATCTACACAATGGAGTACTATGCAGCCATTAGGAGAGATGAAGTCATCAAATTTGCTTTATAAATAGATAGATATGGAGAGTATCATGCTAAGTGAAATGAGTCAGAAAGAGAAAGACAGACATAGAAAGACAGCACTCATTTGTGGAGTACAAAATAACATAACATGTGGCTGACATGCAAGGACAGTAGATACAAGGGCCAGAAAGACTGCTCCATAGCTGGAAGCCTGCCTCATTAGCAGAGGGAGGAGTCAGCTGGAATAGAGAAGGGATCACTAAGACAATGATGATGAAGGGATCAGTCAGGATGGAAGATGTGAGCTGAAAGTAGATAATGGACCAAACATGATAATATCTCAGTATCTGTATTGCAAACCATAATGCCCCAAAACAGAGAGAGAGTATGGGGAATATTGTCTGCCATGAAGGCAGGGGGAGGGTGGGAAAGGGGAGGTATACCGGGGATATTGGTGATGGGGGATTTGCACTAGTGGAGGGATGGGTGTTTAATCATTGTGTGATTCTTACCCAAGCGTGAAAGCTTGTAACTATCTCAAGGTGATTCAACAAAATTATAAAAAAAAAAAAGATATTTTCTGATAAACAAAAGCTAGGAGCATTTACCACTGCCATGTTGAATATAATTCTTGAGCATGGAAAAATAATTAAAAAACACAAAATCTTGAACATAATGACAAATAGTAATAAAACTACAGAAACAGAAACATTAGTGATCTGAGGAAATCACAATATACAAGTGAGGAAGGAAAGACCAATCAGTACAAAGCATTACACTGATAATCAGATATAATAAATGACAAAAAAATGGCATTAGGGGTATAAGAGAAACTGCTGGGTTAAGATTCCTCCCTTGCCACCCACTGACTCTTGTTTCAATCCTTGGCACCACATCAACTCACTCCCCAGCACAGATCCAGGAAGAGGTGCTGAGCATTACTGAGTTTAGTCTCGTTCACTTCCTGCAAAAGGAAGACTGTCTTTAAAGAGAAATAATGAAAGATATGAAATTAAAAGTAATATGCTGAGGGCCAGAGCAATGTACGGTAGGGAAGCTGTTTGCCTTGTACACAGAAGACCCGGGATCGAATAGAATTTTAAACTGCATGCCTACAAGGACTGTAATCTGTGAGTCCCATATGACCCCCCCAAGCACTACCAGACTACCAGGAGTAATTCTTTTTTTTTTTTTCTTTTTGGGTCACACCTGGTGATGCACAGAGGTTACTCCTGGCTCATGCCTCAGGAATTACTCCTAGCGGTGCTCGGGAGACCATATGGGATGCTGGGAATTGAACTCGGGTCGACCACGTGCAAGGCAAACGCCCTACCTGCTGTGCTATTGCTCCAGCACCACTAGGAGTAATTCTTGAGTGCAGAGCCAGAAGTAAGCCCTGAGCATTGCTGGATGTGACCTAAAAGCCCACAACAAAAGTTATATGCTGATACTTGTACCCCCAAATATAGAATACATTTTTTTCTGAACATGAAACATTCTCAAATATACATTCTATACCAGGATAAAAAATATGTTTCTGTGGGTACAGGGTTTAAGATATTTGTCTTGCATGTGGTCGATCCTAGTTTGATACCCAGATTATGCCTGGAATTACATATGATACCCCAGTACTACCGTGAGTGATTCCTCAGCAAAGAGCTAGGAGTAAACCATTATTATTGCTGGGTGTTATCCCAAAAGCAATATAATAATAAGTCAATATACAAGAAATAAAATCAGAATAACTATTTTTCTATCACAATGATATGAACCTATAAATTTACATCAACAAAAGGGAAGATTAAAAATTTAGAGAATATGTTTCTGAATAACACTTAACAAAAAAAATCAAAGAAGAAGCTAAACACATGGAGAACTATTACAAAAAGTGATAGGATATCAGTTCTGATGGGATATAAAAAAAGCTACTACTGAAAGTTGAGACTCCACTCCAATGGCAAGGGAACAAAAGCAAGAACAAGTAGAGAGCATGCCAATTATCAAGGTTTTACACAGTGAAAGAAAGAACAACAACAAAAAGGCAATCTACTCATTGCGAGAAGAGTTGCATGTCTTTCTTCAGACAAGAATGTGGAAAGGAAAGAAATTTGATGCACTGTCAATGGACTGTAAATTGCCGTTGCTTATATTAAAACAGTACAGAAATTCCTAAATAAGGAAAAATAGAGGAGCATGGGAAGTAGCTCAAAGGGACAGAATACAGTCCTTCTATGCATGCAGTTTAAAATTTTATTCCTAAATCACTTGTCCCCTGAACGTCCCCTGAACATCACTATAAGTGCACCTGTAGGCCCCAAAGCACTATCAGAGTGACCTTATAGCCTCAGCTCTGACATGATAGCCCTGGAAGACAAAGGCACCAGAGGACCCAAATACTACCAATTGCCAGGCCCACGATCCAAACTATTAAAACTACCATTGAGACTACAGTACGGTTGGCAGTCATCACCCCACTATTGTCTGGGGAGGTCTTATTGAAATAACACATAAAAATGAAAATCCTGTAGTACCTCCTCCCATAATAGTCATAGGCCTATATAATGAAGAGCAAACACTTGTCCTAATGGCTACTTGCACCTCTATCTTCATAGCAGTAGCACTGTAGCACTGTCCTCTCGTTGTTCATCAATTTGCTCGAGTGGGTACCAATAACATCTCCATTGTGAGACTTGTTGTTACTGTTTTTGACATACTGACTATGCCACAGGGAGCTTGCCAGACTCTGCCGTGCAGGCAGGATACTCTCCGTAGCTTGCAGGGCTCTCTGAGAGGGGTGAAGGAATTGAACCCGGGTCGGTCATGTGCAAGGCAAACATGCTAAAACATGTGCTAAGCTTCCCCTAAGCTTCTGTGCCACAAAAGAAACAATGACCAAGATACAAAGACAGCCCATGGAATGGGAAAAACTATTCACCCAATACCCAACTAATAAAAGGTTAATATGAAACCTGTACAATGCACTGATAAAACTTTACAAGAAAAATAACATTCAAAACCCCATCAGAAAATGGGGAGAAGAAATTAATGGAAACTTCCTCAAAGAAGAAATTTGAGTGGCCAAAACGTACATGAAAATAAAATGGTCTACATCACTAATCATCAGGGAGATGCAAATCAAAGCAACAATGAGATATCATCCCACAACATAGAGACTGGCACACATTCAAATGAACAAGATCAATTAGTGCTAGTGCCAATACGGGGAGAAAAGTATCCTCATTCATTGCTGGTGGGAATGCTGACTGGTCCAGTACATTTTTGGAAAACAATATAGACATTCTTCAAAAAAAGAATAAAACACAAAAATGAGTTCCCATTTGACCCAGCAATACACCTTCTGGGAATATAACCTGAGGTCCAAAAACACAAAGCAGAAACACCATTGGCAACAAACCTGAGTGCCTCAGAATAGATGATAAAGGAACAGATGGATAAAGGAACCATGGTACATCTACACAATGAAATACTACACAGTTGTTAGAAAAATGAGGGCATGAAATTTGCCTATAAATGAATGGACTTGAAGAGTATCATGCTGACTGAAATGAATCAGAAGGAGAGGGACAGATATAGAATGACTACATTCATTGTAGGATATAAAAAAATAGTATGAAACTAATATCAAAGCCAGGGAAATGGACCAGGAGGACTGGTCAATGGTTTAAAATTATTACAAGGGTGTGGGGGGTGGAGGGTAGTTAAGATAGGGAATGGTCCATTATGACAACATTAGTTGGGAATGACAGGAGCTGAGTTTTAAAAGTAGTAAAAGGATAAGTGTTGAGTGTTAAAAGTAACTGAGTGTTAAAAGTAGGTAAAAGATAAACATGACAACCTTTCAGTATTGTATTGCAAACCATAATGTCTAAAATTAAAGTGGGGAGGGAGGTGCCTGCCATAGAGGCAGACTAGGGTGGGGGTGATTTTGGGGAGCAGGAGGGAAACTGGAGATATTGGTGCTGGGAAATTACATTGCTGGAGAGATAGGGATTGGAACATTGTATGACTGAAACCCAATCACGAACAGCTTTATAATGCTATAACCCCTGGTGATTCAATAAAAGAATATTTTGAAATGTTTAAAAGATTTGGGAATGCCGAGAGTAGAAAAGTCACAAACAGATGCCTGTCTTCGGAAAGTCTCGAGCTCATTTCCTAATGTGGTTTGGCATGAGCCTCAGGTAAGCATAAGCTAGCGTCCAAGCTCAAGATGACTGCCCTTCGATATCCTGATGGACCTATCACATCTTCCAGAAGGGCAATGGAGAGGATTATTCAAGACTTCTACTTGGATCTCTTTGACAGCCACATCCACCTGCCCACATACCAAATTCCGCAGGATGGATATGTCGTTCCCAAGGTCCTCCCTTCCAAAATCCAAAGTGACATTTTGTTGATAAAGACACGTACAGCACCCAGTCCAGACAAGGTCAGACCAAACACCTGAAGAATCTGCAGCCAGTACTCGTCAATACATTGGCTCGGCTCTTCACGTGCTACCTGTCTGTATGCAAGGTTCTGTCCCAATGGAAAACCAGCAGGACCACTCTGTTGTACAAGATGGGAGATATCCATGACTTTGGCAATTATCACCCAATCTGCCTGTTGTCCATCGTCTATGAGTTGTTCACTGGAGTCATCCTGAATAGAACATGCAGAACACTACACAAAGGACAACCATGCAAGCAAGCCGGGTTCTGTAAAGGATTCAGCACGATAGACCATATCCACACAGTGACCAAGCTCATTGGAGTTTTGCTAGAGTTCAATATGCCGCTCTGTGAAACGTTCATTGATTTAAAGAAGGCCTTTGATTCTGTTGAGACTGAAGCAGTCATCAAAGACCTAGCCAAACAGGGCATTCAAACTCAGTACATCAAGATCCTTCGTGAGCTGTATTACAGATTCACCACTAGGATCTCACCATTCTACCAGGAAGTTATCATTGACATAAAAGAGAGGGGTTTGGTAGGATGATGCCATTTCACCGAAACTCTTCAGTACCACCCTCGAGAATGTCATGTGATTACTGGAATGGGAAGGAATGGGAGTGAGGATAGGCAGTCGGCAACTACACCACCTCCACTTCGCTGATTCTCATAATACCAAACATAAGCCAAGCGGTACAAATGCTAGCTGATTACGATGACAACTGTGGAAAGGTCGAACTGCAGCTGAATCTCGCCAAGACTATGTATGTTCATGAAAAACGAACTAGACCCTGATGTTCCATTTGCTTTCAATGGAACAAACATCTCTGAATGCAGCAGGTCCTGGGTCGATAACTCAACATGAGGAACGACTTGGTGCCAGAACTGCGCAGGAGGAAGAGAGCAGCGTGGAATGCCTTCAAGAGCATTGAAGAAATTGTTAAAAGGACAAAAAAACTCTGGCTCCAGTCACATCTTTTTGACTCCACCATTCTTCCTGCACTAAGATATGCCTCAGAGACCTGGGCCCTACAAAAACAGGACAAGAACGCTACTCAGGTATCCCAAAGAGGAATCGCAAGAGCTATGCTGGAATATCACATTTCACTTAAGTGAGAGAAGGAATCCAGAGTTCTGACCCCCTCAATGATCAAGAATCAGGGATGCTGTCTCGTTTGCTAAGGCATAGAAAATCAGATGGGCCAGACACGTAATGTGATTTAGAGATGACCGCTGGACTAGAGCTGTCACCCAATTGGATTCCAGGGGTTGTCAAAAAAACACTTGGCCACCAATCTACGAGATGGTCAGACTTCTTTAAAACCCTGAACGAATGGTTTGAAGCTCTTATGTTCCTGGAGCAAGCAGATACCTTTGGGTTACACTGGCACGCAACAGGGTAGAATGGAGACGTTACTGGTGCCCGCTTGAGCAAATCAAAGATCAATGGGATGACAAGTGATACAAGTGATTACATTAAATTCACTGTGAAATTTTAATTCTACCTTTAACCCTACAATTGGTCCACATTGTTTATATTTAGTCTCCTTAAATTTTATCACTTCCTTTTAGACTCTTATTTAGATGGAAACTGTGTTGCAAAATGTTGGATATTAACCCTAAGTGTTTTCATCTTCATTAGTTAATTGACCCTTTTCCTTTCTCCCAGAGACGCTTACATTGCTCTTAAGAACACCCCTATCCCCCGAGTTTATCTTTAACCTTTTCTTTGTGCTAGTTATTAGATTCCCCAAGTCAAGCTTGGTTACTTATAAGTCAAAGTGGTTATCCATCATAATTACTTGACTTAGGCTTCCCTTGCCATATTTTCTAACGCCACAAAATGTGTGAGTCCCACCTTGGGACTTGGATGGACCCAGGTCAAATGGCAAATATATCCCAGAATCGAAATGGGACAGTCTAGAAAGCATAAAAGCATAGTCATGATACAAGCAATTATGACTTAACAGATTACCCTCCACGGGGAAGGAAAAGCTAAACTGACCTGAGGAATTAGTCTGGGATTTACAGTAAAACCTTGTTAGCCCAGGTAGCCCAGAGAACGAAGTTTTGAAATCTATATCTCTTACTGTGTTTATCCAAGTAACTGCAAGTATTAATAAGAAGTGGGCTGGAGCGATAGCACAGTGGTTGGGCTTTCACCTTTCACGCGGCAGACCTGTGTTCGATTCCTCCGTCCCTCACTCGGAGAGCCCGGCAAGCTACTGAGAGTATGGAGCCCGCATGGCATAGCCTGGCAAGCTACCCCTGCATATTGGACATGCCAAAAACAGTAACAATAGTCTCTCAATGAGAGAAGTTACTGATGCCCACTCGAACAAATCGATGAGCAACGGGATGACAGTGACAGTGATTAATAAGAAGTAAACAATTATTTAGTATGTACTAGCAGCAAGGGAAAGACAAAAGCAATACAGATGCCCCTGGGAGCCAGAGTGTCTCCTTAAATTAATTCCTCCAAGAGAATTTTCTCCATTGAAATGCTTGACCTCTGTAAATTACCAGTCATACCTACATGCTGTCCTGTACTTCAACCCCCAACTCTCACCCTCAGATGTTCTCTAAGTATGTTAACAACTTGGCATTAAAGGGGCCATTTTAATCATAAGTTTGTGGTCCCCTGTTGCCTTGTTCCTCTGCTGGGTGGGCCAGGGAGACAGTTCTCAGTCACCAAACCATGTACCACACTTGAACTCAGAGCAATGAGTTTATTCATAGTAAGTGGAGCAATAGGATGAAGTGAATTTTTTAATTCTAAAGCTCACTTGATGGTGCTTATGGTAACGTTCTGCAAAACCCTATGCTCAATGTTTCATTTCTAGAGAACTTGGTTCTTATCATACCTCCCAGATGTGTGTATGTGTGTAGCTCCTCACTATTAATAAGTTATTGATTCTGTCTCCTATGGCAGTACACTTGGTTCTAACAAATACTGAGATGCTTTGACAGTGTCTTGGTATCATATGAATTTAATCTTTTATAGCTCCTTCTTGGCATAGAGTAGTTGCTCCTTTTAATTTTGATGTCAGGGAATAAGAAAGACATTTTGTTCCAGTATGTCACAGTAATGTCCTGGATCCTACTCTAAAAGATCTTTATCTTGGTTTCTTTGGGCTAGGTGCTCATAAACTTCCAAATACTCTTGAACTATGCTTTTAATAAACTATATGCTACAATTTAATCTGAGCTAAGATAAGATTTAAAAATTAGTTATGATTCTAAAGAATTGGCATTTGAAGGAATTAGGCATTATCAGTGACATACAATGAATTGGAATGGTGGTAACAAATAATATGTTGGAAAATAAAAGTTCAATGAAACTAGTTGAATATAAGTTCAGGCCTCCACAACTGATTAACCTATTTACAATAATGAATCGTGTTTTGTTATTATTTAACACAAAAGTTGTTTCTCCCAAGGGCTGGTAACATTATTTATTTATTTTTTTCTTTCAGGCACTGAGATATCATAGGAAAAGACCCAGACCATTCTGATGTCTTGAGCAGAGCTTTGTCATATTACATAAGAAAGAATTAAGTATTAAATGAGGTAAGAATATTTTCATGGAAGGTCACTCCCAAATAATGCTTAGGAGCCCCGGGGCTATTCATGACAATTATCAGTCAGTTAGGTCATTCAGTTGAAGCTAGGGCTCAAGGCTATATTACCACTTTCAGGTAACCACAGCTACTCCAGAAGTGCTTTGAAACCACCAGGTTCATACATCGTAACGTTCAGGAAGTGATCCTCAGACCATATAGTACCAGGGACTGAACCCAGATACGGTACATGCAAAGCATATATTCCAATCCTTTATTATCAAATTTACTTAGCTGCTTTAAACCCCCATGAAGCTGTATACCAAAACATATTGTTGAATCACAGTAAACATTGAAAGGCATGACATATTTACAATGCCATGTCTAAGACAGATGGCATAGCGTCTTACTCAACACTTTAGTAAATTATGGGTACACACTAAAATTGATGCTTCCAAGTGATCATGTCAGTGCAAATAAACCTTTGCTTAACAATAGTCTTTTATCTGGAATTTTTTAAATTTCTATTTTGAGAAGTGTTGTTTTCTACATGCCTTTTAAAAGGCAGAGATAAATCCAAGCTATGATGCTTTCCAGCAGCCTTTCAGACCTATTGTGTCTTTTGACTGTATCACTTCTCTAGTTTCCTGCTGTTCCTTAAAGAATATAGTTGCTTTATTAAAGTGTATTTATAAGAACCTATTTTCTAAATGAATAAAATATTTTAAGGTGAATTTCAAAAAGTTTTGAACAGCTCCCCTATCATTTGATGTCTCAATAAAAGAACTAGCTACAACAATAAATTATAAGTTTCTGGAAATAACAAGTTGCAGAGTTGTAAGCATTGCTTAAATTGGAATATGTCAGGAGACTTTACTTTTGTGGATTATTGGAAGTCTGTTTATTTACTTTTATGTTTTATTCATGTTCACTTTAAAACATATTGCTTTTGCTATTTTTATTGTAAAACATATTATGATTTCTTAGTTTTTCATTCCCATTTTGCCCATAGTTATAAAATTGTTTATAGATTTTGAATAGATAAATGTTTCCTGAAAATGAAGTCTACTTTCTTTTTTTTTTTTTTTTTCAATTTTTGGGTCACACCTGGCGATTCACAGGGGTCACTCCTGGCTCTGCACTTAGGAATTACCCCTGGCGGTGCTCAGAGGACTATATGGGATACTGGGAATTGAACCCAGGTTGGCCGCATTGCTCCAGTCCCCTGAAGTCTACTTTCTAATTGCATTCTAGATCCTGTGTTAGGAACTAGATAAAAAATAATGAGTGCTAAAAAGAAGTTTTCTGCTATCTTGCGATTCTTTTTTTTTAATCTATTTTTATTTTTTTTTTATTAGTGAATCACCATGGGGTAAAGTTACAGACTTACAAATTTTCATGCTTACGTTTCAGTCATACAGTGTCTTGCAATTCTTGATATGGTGAAAGTGACATATCTTAGAAAAAGTTTTGAGCAAAAATAATTAGAAATGATACCAATAATTTCTCAGGGCAACACAAAGAATGTTGTGTTGATTCATTGATCAAAGATGTCGATCAAAGATGTTGTGTTGAGGCATTCTTAATATTATAAGAGATACATATTGTAAAAGACATCTGCTAGGGCACGCCGGGGAAGAGCCCCGGCGACTCTCCCCATTGCTGCACTGGAGTTCAAGTGGTCGGTCCAGGACTGCTATCCCAGTCCGGGGGCCCCAGGTCATGGGGCAGACGAAAGAGGAAACAAGGGCCAAGCCGGTTGATTGATCAGTTTCCTTTTATTCCATTCTCTCCACGCGCCTGTTCAAGTCTCTCTGAGTTTCCCATTTCTCCTCTCTCCTCTCTCTCCCCCAGCACTCTTCCTCCCTAGCTCCTCATTCCTCAATCCCAGCTCTCTTGATTCTGCTCTTTTTCTAGTCTCTCCACCCTTACTTATCTCTCTGGGCCCAAGCTATACCCAGCAAAATCAACATAAGAAATCCCTTCCTGAGGGCCCACCAGGTTCAAAGGAAACACCACCTAGAGGTATTCTGTAAAAAACTAAGGCAGGCCGATGGGCGTGAGCACTCGCAGGCTCTCTGGGCTCTGTCTCACCACCCGTGTTCTGTGCTCTGGAACCGCTGTGTGTGGGCTGGGTCGGGATGGCTGTTGGCCAAGGAAGAACGAGGACCAACCTGGGTGCTGATTAGTTACTGTTTATTCAACCTTCCATCTTTCCCATCTCCCGCACTCCCAGCTCCGTCCTCTCTCTGGATCTACCATCGCATCTCGCATCTCTCAATTCTCCTGTCTCTCTCCTCCCTCTTTCTCTCTCCCCCTTGCCCCTAGACTACACACAGCCAGGTAGCAAAATCAACATAAGAAAGCCCTTCCTGAAGGCCACATTCCAAAGCCCTTCCTGACTGCTAAGGTGTTTTTCTCCTTTCCTTAGTCCAAACACTCATTTACATCTTAATACTAGTTATTTTTGTATGGAGATAGCAAGAGATACATTGAGGCTTGCAAGGCTGCTCTCCTGGGAACATCTTGCCACAGACTCAGACTACAGCACTCAGGCCAGATTAATCATTCCTCACCCTAGCAGGGTCCGAGTCTAGTTATCACTGTTTGGATCATGACAGCATTTGTCCATGACCAAACTCTTAACTTCTAGTTAAGCATTAGGCACTTTGGCCAGGTCCCTCTCCATGCCAGGGTAGCACACAACTCACCTCTTGCCCTGGGTCCATCCCGTCCCTCGTCGGGACCCTGCTTTTGGGGGTGCTAGGAAGTAAGGGCAGCTTAAGCTTAGGTCAAGAGAACAGATGCCCAGGAGGAAAATATCATGTAGAGTCAGATGACTCCCAGGTTACAAAAGCATAGCATTTGCTAAGTCTTCCTGTGTCCATACAAAAAGGACATGGCTCTGAATAAACTATGCAAAGGACTCAAGGAGAAGAGAAAAACAATATTTACAAGTCAACAGAATACTAAGAAAGAAGCTACAAATAAACACAGAGGAGTGGGAGCACTGTGATGGGAGTAACCTAATAAACCTAGACTACCTGAGGCTATGTTATTCTACAGTATTCCAAAGCCCTTCCTGACTGCCCAGAGGCAAAATACCTCTGAAGGTGGTTTTTCTCCTTTCCTCAGTTCAAAAATTCCATCAACATCTTAAAACTAGTTATTTTTGTATGGACATAGTAAGAGATACATTGAGGTTTGTAGGGCAGCTCTCCTGGCAACATCTTGCCACAGACTCATTCTACATCACTCAGGCCAGATTAATCATTCCTAACCCTAGCAGGGTCCAAATCTAGTTATTACTTTTTGGATCATGACCGCATTTGTCCATGACCAAGCTCTTAGCTTGTAGTTAAGCATTAGGCGCTTTGGCCAGGCCCATCTTGATGCCAGGGTAGCATATAACTCATCGCTTGCCCTGGGTCCGTCTCGTCCCTCGTCAGGATCCTGCCTTTGGGGGTGCTAGGAATTAAGGGCAGCTGAGGCTTAGGTCGAGAGAACAGATACCCAAGAAGAAAATATCATGTAAAGTCAAAATGACTCCCAGGTTACAAAAGCATAGCATTTGCTACAGTCTTCCTGTACCCGTACAAAAGGACAGGGCTCTGAATAAACTATGCAAAGGACTCAAGGAGAAGAGAAAAATAATATTTGCAGTCAATAGAGCACAAAGAAAGAAGTTACAAATAAACACAGAGGAATGGGAGCACTATGATGGGAACAACCCAATAAACCTAAACTACAGAGGCTATGTTATCCTACAACATATTAGACAAACTATCAAGCAAAAACAATGAGAAATTATTGACACCAATAATATTGGTATCATTCTTTAGAGGCAACCCAGAGCGGGGCTGGTGAGGCCCCTCCCCATCCCAAAGCAGCCAGCCTCAGCAGCCAAAAACCTCTGGAGCTCAACCGTCACTGTGCTCACAGCCACTTTCCACAAGCTCGAATGCGCTTCATCCATGAGTCAATTTATTCCTGGACATCTCATACTTTGCACCACCAATATACCAACAGTATCACACCACATCTGATAGGGTTTAAAGTAGAAGGCAAGCAATCTTAGAGGGAAATATATACAGCTATAGATATAAGCACACAAGGCTCAACCTTTAACAACATGTTATTAATCTTTCGTAGAAGGACTTATTGGCTCCTGGGTAAAATTCAACAATCTTCACACACTTTCCTTTAAGAAACCTTTTTTTGTCTCGTTTTCAGTGGATTATTCATAGCAAGCAGTATAAAATAAAATAAATTGTTTTGGTTCCCCTTTGGGGGCAGGGTTTAATATTCGAGATAGAAATATGGTGGTGGGAAGGCATAATGGCAGTGGAATTTGTGTTTGAATATTAAATATAGTCAAATATTCTGAACAAATTTATAAAATAAAATTAAAGAAGTTATATTGGTCTCAATAATTTATCAGGGCAACACAAAGAATACAGGCATTAAGGCATATAACTAGCTGCTCATTCTCCTACAAATACTAGAACTAGCATCTTACTGATTGTAAATCAAGTACAATTATCTGTAATCATAAAAAATGTTTTCTTCTATTATTATAAAGGAAGCAGAAGTCAGTAAACTTTTTCTATAAAATTACAAATAATGAGCCACGTAGGTCTTGCTGGCCCTGCTGCCTGCCTCTCAACCACTTTACTCTGCCTTTATTGTCAAGAAGTAGCCCAGACAATATATGAATCAAGAAGCATAGATGTTATAACAAATTATATTTATAAGAAGTTGTTTTTATTGTAGTCTGTTAATCACTTGAAATGAATAAAAATAGGCAGCATGTTCCATTATATAAAGAAGGCAATAGTCAACAGAAGGCAGGGTTAAATTGTTATTTGCTGACAACTTACCTTAGGAAAATCACTGCACACTCTTATACTTGAGAGGGACCTCCAAGTCGTAGTCTGGAGGGCCAAGGCCACTCTCTGCAATAGTTGACCAATAGGACCTGTAAATCCGTGCTAGGTCCAGAATGGGTGGAGTCTCCAGGTCCATACTCAGTGATGCTCTGGAGGTCACATAATGCCAGTAATTGAACCCAGGTAAGGACCGTGCTAGTTATATGCCCTAATGCCTGTATTATTTGTGTTATCCTGAGATGCTCTTCAAGTCTACTTTAAATCAACTTTAAATGTATACACTTTGGTCTTCAAAGCTATTATTTTAATTTTGCAGAAAGTTGGGATAAAGAGATGGTAAAAAATATTTCTTTAAGTGACCAGACATTTGAGAATTGTGCATTTCTGTGGTTACAGCCCAGGTTTAGGTGGTATGAGAATTTTAGAAGAAAGCCTGACTCTAAGATTCACAGCCATCTGGATTTACTGGGCTCACATGCTCTATAGCTCCCATGGGCTGATTACATCCATCAGAGAGCTGCTCATTCTCCTATAAATACTTGAACTAGCAACTTACTGATTGTAAGTCATATAGAAGTAGCTGTAGTCATAAAACTGTTTTCTTCCTCAATAATTAATAATAATAATAATATTTAGAACCCTGAAATAAATTATTACCATATAACCAAGAAAAAATTTATATGTAATATATAAATATACACACATACACTTGTATATTGATTACTATTATTTGGATTATAAGACTGATAAAAAGACGTGTTTTGATTTACCATTTATTTATATACAAAAGCATTTTAATTTAAAACATTCTCTGAACTTTTCCTCTAATTTTTTTTATCCAAATTAAAATGGAAAAAGTGGTCTGCAATATGTAACATTCTATTTAATAAAATATAAATTTTGACTTTCTCACTAAGAATTTATATGAATATGCTTTTTGATATTTGTCTTTCACATAATACTTCTCATTGGAATATTTCATGATATGTGTAAAATGACTGACTTCTATAATTAATAAGTGTTTTTTTATTTAAAACATTGTTTTCACTTTTATGCTAACCTCTCATTCTGTTAGAGTCTAGGTACTATCAGACTTATTGTCTTTGCCCAAATATAACCTCATTTGTTAAAAATTGTTACCTCAGCTTGTTATAAAATCTCATTTACTTAATTTCAACTGAGTTTAGCAAAGTCCATTAGAACCTTAAGTTTCAAGTCAATTACTCATTCATTCATTGCTATGGTAATGTGAGAAATTAGCATGGGAGAGGCTGCTGTTCCCATAATTTTGTTCTGCATCTCTACTGTCATATTAATAATAAACATAAATCTAAACTTCATAAGTAAAAGAGGATTTATAGCTTATAATATTTCCACAAGCATTGCAAAATATATAAAATAAAGTAAAGATGTCAGTAAATCAACTGAATTACAGTATATATGGTCTTTTTAAGTATCTTCTTTTTTTTCTGTTACATAATCTTATAATTTAAATAGTCTAGAGAAGAGGTGTGGTAACATTTTTCTGCCATAGACCATTCATATATTTATAATGTTATCTAGAAGTTTGAATGGCATAATATACAATCAAGTCATGCATATAAATATATAGCACAGATGTATAAATATGTCAAATATAATTATGCATATATTAAAATACTGTATATTCATTTATAATTTTTTGTTTTTCAAAGTTGTGATGAGTATTTAAATGGTTATTAAATGTTTCTGCATTTTGCAAAGAAAGTAAAGGTTTGCTTTTTTTATGTTTCATTCAAACAACTTAAAACACAAGACAAGTGCATTATACCATATTGTTTAATGAACACTTTTTTTTTTAAATTTTATTGAATCACCATGTGGAGCGTTACATAGTTCTCAGGATTATGTCAGTTATACAATACTCAAACACTCTTCCCTTCACCAGTGCCCCTATTCCATCACCATCATCAGTATACCTCCCGCCCCCTCCCACCCCCCCAGTCCCCGCCCTTGTAAGTGATAAGTTTCACTTCATTTACGCTTTATCTTGGTTACATTCTATGTTTCAACACATAACTAGCTATTGTTGCTGGGGTTCCCCCCAAAAAGAAAAAGACAGTCCTACTGTCAAGGAAGCATTTGGTAGTTCTCCATTGCTGAGAATGTAGAGATATTAAGTCCCGCTGTTTGTTACATAACTTTTCTATTTTTTTCCCCCCTTGTCCCACGCCACCGAGTTCACGCCTGTTTAGTAATCACCACGCTGCCTGACAAAGGGAAAAGAAAAAACGAAAAAAATGGTTATTTCCCGTCATCAGCCGGCGTGGGGCTCTGGCTTAGTTGATAGTCTGGTATAAATTCTGCAAGCAGTTTCTGGAACCAAAAGTAGTGTGCTGGTATCGGCCCCGGCCCGAGATTCCACCAGCATCCCACTGTTCCCTGTACATAATACTTTATTCCCTTGTATCCCATTCCCATGCCACCAGGTCCGTGTCAACTTAATGGACATCATACTATGGTTAACGCCACGCCGCGTTTCTTCCCGAGAAAGAAAGATATTTCTTCTCAGCCGGCGTGGGGATATGGCTTAGTTCAATCTAGAGAGATGGCTACCACTTTGATTGCCTTCAATATTTCAACAAAAGACTTACTATTCTTGTTAGGATTTCCCACTAAAGTCCGACCCATTAAAAAGGAACCATTTCATATTGCTGATGATTAGATGATATTCGGTCGTGCGGTTTTGGATTTCTGTATAAAGTCCAGGGAAAATTCTGCCTGAAATTCTATCGCTACAATCTTTTACCCTTTTATGGTGCTCATAAGATGGGAAAACCTAGAGAAATACCGGGCCCCTGCAGGGGCAGCCTGGCGGAAACGCTCAGTTCACATACTGCCAGTTTTTCTGTGGGATGCTGGTGTCCAAAGTAGCTCTTTTGGCCTCCTCAGTCATACTGGAGCGGCAGGCGCGGCGAGTGGCTAATGAACACTTTTAATGTATTTTCTGAATAGAACTCTTATCTGTGAACTAATTTTTAAAGTAAAAATAAAAGACAGTTGTGATACAAGTTAAATCACCTGTGATTTTCGTCTTCATAGATATATGATAAACTTATTATACTTTATTACATAACTTAAGGAAAATTGAAAGAATAGGTTGGGACACTCAAGAAACAGCATAGAATCTGAGTTAATCATGTCAGGTATCTTGGGGTGGGTCAGGGAATTTGAAATCACATATATTTAAAATCACCTACAATTTTTGGTGGACTGGAGCAATAGCATAGTGGGTAGGGCATTTGCCTTGTATGCGGCCTACCTGGGTTCGATCTCTTCGTCCCTCTCAGAGAGCCCGGAAAGCTACTGAGAGTATCCCACCAGCATGGCAGAGCTTGGCAAGCTACCTGTGGCTTATTCAATATGCCAAAAACAGTAAGAAGAAGTTTCATAATGGAGACATTACTGGAGCCCGCTCGAACAAATCAATGGACAACAGTGCTACAGTCCTTCATTTTTTGGTAGTGCCCTGAATCAGTATTCAACATGCTTCTTCATTATTATCTTTCTTTAATTACTGTCTGAAAGGAAAGGAGAATCTCTTAATATCAAATCACTAAGTCCACTATATCATGGAACAATGAGACAGACATATTTATTTATGTTAAGCTATTATCAGCAAATATAGCTTTATGGGTCAGTATGTAAAAGCATAGACTTAGGAATTATGAGAGCCTGTGTTGAAATACTGAAACTGTTTCTAAGTAACATTATTATTCTGCACAGATCTTTTAGTGTTACTAAAGTTCAAGTCTTTGGGCTATAAAGTGGGTAAAAATAGTATTGTGTGTAGTGTTGTTATGAAGATTAAATGAGACAAACAGTAAGTGTTTGGTATAATACCTAGCATATACTAAGTCAATAAAAAGCTAGCTATTTTGGCTAACAACCCATTTTAAAATTCAGTCAGTGATACTCAGTGTGCAGTAGCTATTTTATGGCACATAAGCTTATTCCTTGGAAGCAGTAGATTCATACATAGCCAAACTATGGTGAGCTTAAACTATAATGGACACTTCAGACGTTTAGAATTCCTTGAGTTTGGCATAAGATGCCTAATATTCTGTGGAGCTCAGAGGTTATACACAATGGGCTTATTCTTCTACTAACACCTTGTCTTTCTGCCTGATATTATCCTCTGGAGAGGAAGTCTAACGTGATGAATTCAGTTGGTGACAATTTTTCTCACTCATTGTTTAAAATCTCTTGGGAGCAAAAGGTCCCGTTCACTATACAGTTGTTTTTAGAAAAATACATAGAACTTTAATATCTGTCAGAATTTTTTAATCATTGTAAGATCCCCTAGGATAAACGGATTCTTGTCTGTGAAGTGGAGGGAACTTTGCATTAATTTGAATAGCAACTCCCAGAATTCTGAGGCCAAAAGAGTTGGTAAGAAGAACCTAAATGTAATTATGTTAATTCCGATACTCAGCAGATATTTTGCATTCCATTCTGGTTCACTGTCAGTTCCAATTTTACACTTCAGATGGGGCTGCTGATCTCCTAAGTTTTACCTACAGACTTATGTGCATGGTTGCAAAGTTTAGGGGAACTGTGAAGAAATTCTATGTTACAGACAAAGAAACTTCAAAAACAATATATTTAAGTGTTGCTCTTAGCGTATCTGCTTCACATCTATTTTTCATTTGTTTTATTATTTGTGTTTGTCTTTTGTGGTCTACCCACAGATGCTAATGATTTTGTCTGGATGTAAGATGAGAACTGATGATCACTTTTGAAACTACTTTGAAAAAGTTGAATACTATATTATTACATGAAAACAATCTAAGTATCCAATTGAAAAGATACTACAATGGGTAGGGAGCTTGCTCTGAATTATTTTGAGCAAAGTTTGAGACCCTGAACCACAAAGGGCCTCAGAGCCTTAAACTAAGAGCCAGGAGCAAGCCCTGAGCATCACCTGGGGACAAATAATAAATCCTGCGATAAATCCCCAGTACATTGTTGAAAATACTTCAGATATGTTTTTGTCCCACAAATGACTATTTGACATAAACATCTATTCCCAGCAGGGAGTTTTTCATGTTAGATAAATCAGGCTTATAAGAACCATCATAAAGATTTGTTCTTGTATTTTATTTGTCAGGCTGTTTCTCGTTCTTGTGACTTCCATACCCTTGCGAATTCCAAGATTCATTTTACCAAGTTTGAATAAATGAAAAGCAAGAGTGAATGACTCTTCTTAAGTTGCTTAATGCTCTCTCATATACAGCCTCTTGACAGTTTTCTTCCTCAACAGGATTTAGGGCTGGAAATGGGTTTTATTATGAAACCCTGTGAGGGACAGAGACAAGGAACAGGTGTGTTGCAAGGCAGATAAAACAGAATTTTTTTGTAAAAAATACAAACGCGTGTTTGAGGGAGGGGGAGATGATGTGTGTTGTGTTGTGTTGTGTTGTTCACAGACTCTCGGGGCAGGGCTCTTTCTCTCTCTTGACACTGGTGTTCAGTGCTCTTGAGTGTACAGACTGGATCAGGATGGCTCCTCCTTGTGCTCTGCTTCTGTGTGTGCCGCTGTGCTCTCTTCTGTTTGTCTGTCTATCCCTGTCTCTTTGTCTGTCATATCTCCTCCTTGAACAGAAGTCTCTTCCGACCTCTCTTTTTCTCTGCTTCTGTGTCTTCTCTCTGCTTCTGTGTCTTCCCTCTTGCTTCTGTGTCTTCTCCTGTGTCTTCTGTCTTGCCTCTGTTTCTCCTCTCCACTTCTGTCTCTTCTTCTTGCTTCTGTTTTACCTCTACCTCTTTCTCTTCTCCTCCACTTCTGTGTCTTCTCTCCTCTGTGTCTTCTCTGCTGCTTCTGTCTTGCCTCTGCCTTTTTTCCCCTTACAGTCTTAGTTTATATAGCAATTATTTAGAATGGTTACACAAAGGTGGGTTGAACAATAACAAGTTAACAAAGAGGGGTAAGACTATTTCTCCAGGAGATTAACAAAATCTCATCTAAGGAGATTACTCCAGATTACTAGGATATCTGCTCAAGGGTGGGATCCAAACAAGGGTGTGTCGCTTTCTTCTTTCCTCAGCTAGTAATCCACTTAAATAGTTATAGTAAATTTACTTCTAATATTTCTAGCAATGTCATTCTGCATGAGCACAGTAAGAGATATATCAGACTTAAAGTTTAGTTCTTCCTGAGGACATCTCACTATATATTCCAGACCACAGTCCTCCGGTCAGATTAGTCTTCCTAACTCCATCAGGTCCTAGTCTCATCACTACTTTTGGATCATGACAGCATTTGTCTATGACCATGTTCTCAACTTATAGTTGAGTATTGTGGTGCTTTGGCCTGGCTTATTTTATAACAGGGTATCTCACAGCTTGCCCTGGGTCCATTCTGTCCCTCATTGGGACCCTGCTTTTGGGGTGCTAGGAACTAAGGGAAATTGAGCTGAGAAAGCAGATGCCCGGAGTAAATATTATTGAAGTCAATCAGCTCCCAAGTTACAAAGCATAATATTAATTGTTTTCCTGTGTCCATACAGAAAGGACATTGCTTTAAGGTACACTAAGTTCCCTGCGGCAAGGCTAGAAGGACAAACCCAATGTTATCCTACAATTTTTGACTGATTTGCAATGCTTACAGATGGTCCAAAGCTATGGCTATGAATTTTCATGTTAAGTACACACCATGGCTCAGGGAGAACCTACTGAAGAGTTTAATTTAACCAGATATGTGCTAATGATTACTTTGTTGTTGAATGGGTGAATAGAATTCTGTTACTGATAATAATAAGCTTTAGCTGACAATGTTACAGTTGGGGTTTGTGAGAGTTCTGAGGACTGATCATATAGTTTTGCATATAGGAGACCCGGGTTAGATCAACTACCTATTATATAGGCTTTCAAAAGCCCGGGGGAGTGATCCTCAAGCATAGAGCCAGGAGGAAATCCCAAGAACTTCTAGATGTGGCCCAATACCAAGACCAACAAAACTATATGAAAAGATGCTAATACATAACTTGCATGAAAAAGAGTATATGCTTTGGGATACAATGATAAGGGCTATGGATATTGCAAGTGTTGATAAAGCAATCTTAACTCATATTCTCTACCCAACACATTCTTCCTTCCTTTCCATGTAATCAAGATCTCTAGTCCACACTGTCCTACAAGGGGTCCCATTTTAGTTTGACTTGAAGAAGGTATAAGTGGCCAACTGTACAGTTTTAAAGGCAGAATCTTTCAAATTGAAAATTATCCACAGAAGTCTGCAAGTACATGTGAGACGCTGGCTCAGTTCATTTCTATTACAGTGTTCATCCAGTGCAGTTGACATTTTAATTCAGTTTCTTTATCTTCAAAAGAGGCTTTGCTCTCCTAATAAAAAATTTCATATTTTTGGGAAAAATTTGGTGTGGCTAATGCAATACCATTATGCATTTGGGGACATACTGGTGTTGTCCCAGCCTGTGGAAGATAAGGTGAAAGCAAACTCTCAGAACTCACTCTCCTTCCTTAGGGAGAACATTACTATTTTAAAGCAAGTTTTGTAGGAATCAGTAAAATTATATGAAGGGCAGTAAAGCAACTTATTAATGTGGAGTCAGGCTTATACAGTTTATGAGGTCTGTGTAATTAATTATTAAAGGGTAAGACATTTACAGAAATTGTAAAAGCATTTGGTTAAGGTCAAGGTGGTTAAGACTCAAGTTTAAATAGCATCAGCTTTTGTCTTCATATTATAATTCTCTATCCCATGATGAAGGATGTGGGAAGGAACTATTTGCTTACTAGATCAGATTGCAAAGACAATTATGCTTTTTTTAACCTCATTTTCTTAGTTATAGATTAAATTTTCTGAAGTGGTTTCATTCAAATCTTATCGGGCACATACTATTCAGATTCTAAAGAGTTTTAGACTGAACATGAAAAACCTGAAATGTAAGTGAGAGTTCTGGTTCCAGGTGTTATTTGTGCTTAGCAGATTTGTGACCCAGAATCAGTCACTTACCTTCTGCAGACTCTCTTCTTCGATCTGGAAAAGATAAATATACTGATGCTTTCTATTATGAATATAGGGCACACAGTTGAGCTTCCTTATGACTTAGCAATTGAATTTACCATGGGATTTTGACCTATGGGTCAAAAACCTCTATTCACTTGTATCACTTGTTGTCCCGTTGATTTTCGATTTGCTCGAGCAGGCGCCAGTAACATCTCATTTGTCCATGTCTCGTGCTAGTGCAGCCCAATGATATCTGCTTGCTCCAGGAACAGGAAGAGCCTCAAATCATTCAGGGATTTGAACACTCCTGTGTTCATCACGGTATTATTCACAATAGCCAAACTTGGAAACAACTCAGTATTCAAGAATAAATGACTAGATAAAGAAACTATGTATATGGTACTTATACACAATGGAGTACTTTTCATCTATGAGAAAGGATGAAATCATGCAATTTGTTGCTATGCAGATGGATCTAGAGAGTATTATGCTTAACAATGTTGAAGAATTATCTCTCATGTATTAGATATAAAGAAAGTAGGAGGAGAGCAAATCCCAAAGACTGCAGCAAAAATGAACTGATCTTCAAAAGGAAAACTTTTATGGAAAGGACAATTAGGAATAGAATGGGGAGGCACTGGAACAATGGTGATGGGAAATAGACATTGGATGGGAGTGTAATACTAAAATGCTTATACAAAAAATCGGTCATTGCAACTGGAGTTGCAAGTATGGTACAGTGAGCAGAGTACTTGCCTTGCAAATACCTGGCCTAGATTCTATCCACAGATCCCCAAATGGTTCTTGGAACCCACCAGGAGTCATTCTCTGAGTCAAGAGTAAGCCCTGAGCACTGTCTGATGTGAGCCAAAACCCAGAAAATAAAAACAAAAACCATATCATTAGCAATTTTTTTTGCGTGCCAGATAAGGGAATCCATTGAGTGTGCACATACCTCAGAAGATGTGGATGTGTTTATCCAAGTTATACTTGTTTACTTAAGATTATAACAGAGAAGCTGTTAATAATTGGAGAAGACACACATAGTGGTGGAAAAATAATTTGAGTTCCAGAGTAGATAAACAGGGCCACATGGACACTAATTTCAAATGATAGAGTAGGGCAGAAGGTCAGCACTCCTGGAAAACTTCAAATGTCTGCCAGGAACCAAAGGAGCAGAGTCAAGTAAATAGATACTCTCAGAAAAATACAATAGAAATAAAATAACTTCTTATAGGAGGAAGCTGTAGTTTCATATTAGGGTCACGTGTTTGGTAAGACTTGAAGGTAGGAATCAATCTTTAATGATGTTTTCCATTTGAATAAGAGATGATATAATTGCAAGGAGCCAATGTGGGTTGTTCCAGCAATGCTTCCTAATACCCTGTATGGTGTCCCTACCCCCACCAGGCTGGACCCCTGACCAAAGCCAGCTATGGCCCTGAATCACAGACAAAAAATAAAGCAATAGCAAGTCATATTTCCCTCTTGAGGTTGGAGAAGTTGTGTGGATAGGGCACGTGGCTTGCATGGAGCTCAGCTGGGCTCAATCTCAGGCATCACATATGCCCCAGAAGGGATCTTAGGAGCTGTCCAGAGGAGCAGAACTTCCTTTACTGAGGAGCTTGCAAATGCTATTGGTATGACATTTGACTGACGTTCTAGGTGAAACCTCTTCTCCCAGCTAGAAAGTAGCATGTCAAAATCAAATGATACATGACCCCTATTCACCTCTTCCCTTTATTTTTTATTATCATTAGTTTTCATGCTCAACAGTGAATCCTCAGATCTCCTTAATTATGTATTTGTTTCAGTTTGGCCTTATTCTGTTTATTTTATTCATTAAGAGTACCCAGAAGCAATGTTACTGCACCAGAGACATGTGCCACATGAAGTTTAAGATTCAAACAGGTGTTCCTCCCTGTACCCTGTAAAAAGTTATGGTTCTAGAAGATGGAAATCATAGCCTCCATGACTAAATTCCAACTACAGTCAAGAACTACCAGTGTCACAGAATCTACTGGAAGTGGTGAAACTATCAGAACTATTGTCTTCCAGTCATCTTCTTGCCTACAGAGTTGTCTCTTGTAAGTCCTGCTGTGTAATCAACAAGCGCTAGGGATGCCCAGCGGTTCTCTTTCATGGCCTGCATCTGTGGGTTCAGGCTCTCTTCCCCAGCCTGGCCTGCAGCTACCTCCAACAGACTTATGAAGGAGGGAACAGGAGCGCAAAGCTCGTTGGTGATCGAATGCTGTTTATTGCACTCTCCCCACGTGTCTGTTCCCGTCTCACTAAGCAACCCATTCTAGTCTCACATTGCCCCTCTTTCTGGTCTCCTCTTTTTTTTTTTTTTTTTTTTTTGCTTTTTGGGTCACACCCAGCCCAGAGATGCTCAGGGGTCACTCCTGGCTCTGCACTCAAGAATTACCCCTGGCTGTGGTCAGGGACCATATGGGATGCTGGGAATCGAACGCGGGTCAGCCACGTGGTGCAAGGCAAACGCCCTACCCGCTGTGCTATCACTCCAGCCCCCTCCCCGCCCCCCCTTTCCTCTTGTCTCTCCCACTTATCTCTCCGCACTCCCTCTCGCTGTCCTGGTCTCTCTCCAGTCTCTCTCCAAGTTCCCAGCATTGGAGGGTAGCATAATCAACATATGAAAGCCCTTCCTGATCGCCCATCAGGCTCAAGGACAGAAATACCACATAGGGGTGTTTCTCCTCTCCTAAGATCAATAACTTAATTAACATCTTAATTAATATCTTAATTATACTTATTAATATTAGTTATTTTGTATGAACCCTGTAAGAAATACATTAAGCTTGTAGGGGTGGCTCTGCTGGGAACATCTCGCTATAGATCTCAGACTACAGTGCTCAGGCCAGATTAATTTTTCGTACCCTAGCAGGTTCCTAATCCAGCTGTTACTTTTTGGATAATGACAGGATTTGTCCATGACCATGCTCTTAACTTATTGTTAAGTAATTTGGCGCTTTGGCCTGGCCCATTTCAATGCCAGGGTAGCTCACAACTTGTGGTCCATCCAGTCCCTTGTCGGGACCCCTGCTTTTAGGGTGCTAGGAAGTAAGGGCAACTCAGGCTTAAATTGAGAGAACAGATGCCCAGGAGTGAATATCATTTGGAGTCAATTAACTCCACGTTACATAAGCCTGGTATTAACTATCTTCCTGTGTCCATATAAAAAAAGATATTGCTCTGAATTAACTATGTAAAGGACTTAAGAAGAGAAAAGCAATATTTACAAGTTAACAGAGTCTGATTAGGAGATAAAGGTGATTGACTGGTTGGGGAAGCAGGGCACAAAGTAAAAGTTTACAAATAAACACAGAGGAAAGGGAGCACTGTGATAGGAGTAATCCAATGAGCCTAAACTCCCTGTGGCAGGGCAGAAAGGACAAACCAATGTTATCCTACATCCTGCAACTCTTTTTTCCAGGCCAAGGAATGGGGAATATTAAAGTTGCTGCTACTGATGAGATTTCCTAAGGAAGTCTCAGAGCAAAGATATTTCTTGACAAGTACATTCTCTCGTGCAAAGTCCTAGAAAATATGAAATTTACCTAGATGTTTTATTAGGAAAATATTTTGTGTTGATTACTCTTTTGTTTATTTGGGGGAATGCACTCGGCTGTTAGTGAGGCTAATCCCAGTTCTGTGCTTTGGGTGACTTTTGGGCAAGCTCAGGGAACGCCATGGTGTCAGGAACTAAAGGGTGACCTTCAGCATACAAATCATGGGGTCAGTCTTTTGAGGATCTTTCTAGTCCAACATTTTCAATAGATGTGTTTTTGTGATAATGACTTCATAAATGTATCTGTGAGTCCAAATTCATAGAACTATCCACAAGGAACCCATTTTGATGTGTAATATTAAGAACTGAATTTCAAGGAAAACAAAATGTCATATGTAAAGTCAATTATATGTAAGTTATTATGAGAGAAGTTAATATTGTGATCATAAAATTTCTGTGTATTTAAAATTTTTATTTCTTCATGACAAAACACTGCATGTAAGCATATATAATTAAATTTTATATCTATGGTAATTCTTACAAATTTCTGACTAAATATATTGAAATATACATTTTATCATATAATTCAATTATACAAATTTAATCGTAATATCTATAACAAATCCAATTTCCCCCTTAGAATTTATTGGCCATCTTTCTATATTAATACATAATTCTATTTGATAAATATGGACAAATCCATTGTAAAACCACTTAACCTCTATAATTTCAATTACTTTAAAACATTATTAAATGAAAAGTCACCTTGTATCATTCATCAAGGCATGGCTGGTCATGCCTCTTACTTCATTGGATTCATAGTTATGTTTCCAAAGTTATTTGGCCTATTACCCCCTTTTCAGAAAAAAAAATAAAAAACAGCATATTCTTGGAAATACACCTTCTTTAAAGACAGACAGTAACTGCTGTCTTTGTACCTGAGTCTACTACATGAGTCTACCACCTCTTGCATGATTCACCACCTCCAAATTGGTCATATCACCCACCTCATAAAATGCTGCTCTAGCAATTCATTATGAATGTGCAGTAGGTCAGTCTACCTGAAATCTCCAAATCCAGAAACCTGAAGAAAACTATATTTGAAACTGCATGTTATTATATTTTGGAATAATAATAAAATATAAGTAATATTAAATCATAAATTCCCCAGTCTTTTGTAACTGAAACTTTAGGTTTCCTTTGACATGAAACTTAAATGCAAGAAGAGCAAGAGGGAAGATTAAATAATAAAAAAACATGGGCCAAAGTAAATGCTCTTTTTTATATATTATATTTACCTTTTATATTTACCTTTTTTATATTTACCTTTTTTATATTTACCTTTTTTATATTTACCTTTTATAAATCTACAAAATTATCCATATTTTTGGATAGAAATTAGACATTAGACTAAAGTTAGACAGCAACCTCAAAGGGTAGTTGCTTTTTATTTTATTTACTTTCTTTATTCTTATTATAAAGTTTTACATCCATTGAAGTGATTTTTTAAAGGGATTTGGGTATGGAGGGTAATATTTTTTCAATATACCAATTCATCATTTCTAGAGAATGAGTTCTGTCTCATTCATGAAACATGAGAAACAAAATGTCCTTTTTGTCTAACCCTTCTTTAATGTAATAAACTTTTATTACTTTTCCATCCAAAGTAAAATTATATTATATAAGATATATATCTGTTCTAAAGTGTTGGTAGCTAATGACCATTTTAAAAAATGGTAAAGAAAGACTACAGAGATAGTCCAGTGGGTGGGGGCTTGCCTTGTCTTACTTTTTTTTTTCTTTTTGGGCCACACTCGGAGATACTCAGGGGTTACTCCTGGCTCTGCACTCAGGAATTACTCCTGGCGGTGCTTGGGGGACCATATGGGATGCTGGAAATCGAACCTTGGTCGGCTGCGTGCAAGGCAAAAACCCTACTTGTTGTGCTATCATTCCAGCCCTGATTGCCTTGTACAACCAGGTTTAATTCCAGGCATCACCTCTTGCACATTGCCATGTGTAGTCCTGAGAGCTAAGTCAAGAGTAACCCCTGAATATCACCAGATGTGATACAAAGCCAAAAAAAAAAAAAAGAGGGACTGGAGTGATAGTGTAAATGGGCAGGGTGCCTGCTTTGCATGTGGCTGACCCAAGTTTGATTCCCAACACCCCACATATCTTAGCACCATCTGTGTGATCTCTGGACCCAGAGCCGAGAGGAAACATTGACATCTCCGAGTGTGCCAGTCCCCCAAAAGAAACTTGGTAAAGAAAATATACAATCAATGACCTAAACTTTTATATTGCAAAGTTGTCTCTGGTGGCTATTAAGATTTCTTTCTATCATAGTACCTTTGAAAGGTTATATTAATCATAGAATATCATAGAGCAAATGAATCATCTTCAAACCAGAATGTTTTGAATTCTGATTGCAATGCTAGTCTCTAAAGAGTTTGGTTTGGAGTAGAAAAGGATCCCATGTGCCATCTGGCCAATCTCCTGCTACAGTTGAGAAATGAGGTAAGGTAAGCAAATGTTGGTTCATTTCCTATTGCTTCTTACTCTAGGCTTTGCCCGCTTGATTCTTTCCAATAGTCAGTTTACTCAGCCCTAATATATCCAAAACTTCACTGCAAGAAGGTACCACATTTCACTGCATGATCACTGCAGGTTTTGTGCCAGTTTTTGGAGGGCCAGTGATGCCCACTGCTACATGAGTGCGATACCTAGCTTTGTGCTGGAGGTCCAGGAAGTATTCAGGAAGTACTCCAATGCAGTACCCAGCACTACATTGCTGGGATCAACTTTGGGTCAGCCACACGAAAAGGAATCACCTTTATACAACCCAGATGACTTTATTTTTCAAAAAGACTGGGCTGCAACCATATAGTAAACCTTTTTATTAAAAACCATTTAGACACCCTGATTTGCAATGCTAGTAATAGCAATGTTCCAGACATGAAATGTTCTAATATATACTCACCATCAGAGTATCAGAGTTCTCCCACCAAAGTATCACTTCACTTCACTTGTATCACTTGTCGTCCCGTTGATCTTCGATTTGCTTGAGCCGGTGCCAGTAACATCTCCATTTGTCCCTGCCGTGTGCTAGTGCAGCCCAATGATATCTGCTTGCTCCAGGAACAGGAAGAGCCTCAAACCATTCATTCAGGGATTTGATGAAGAAATCTGACCCTCTAGTTGGTGGGTGGCCACATGGTCTTCTGATGTCCCATGAAATCCAGTTGGTAACAGCTCTAGTCCAGCGGTCGTCTCTGAGTCGCATTACATGACCGGCCCATCTGATTTTTGATGCCTTGGCAAACAAGACAGCGTCCCCGATTCTAATGGAGGTCAGAACTCTGGATTCTACCAATGTGAAGAAAGAAAGAAAGAAAGAAAGAAAGAAAGAAAGAAAGAAAGAAAGAAAGAAAGAAAGAAAGAAAGAAAGAAAGAAAGAAAGAAAGAAAGAAAGAAAGAAAGAAAGAAAGAAAGAAAGAAAGAAAGAAAGAAAGAAAGAAAGAAAGAAAGAAAGAAAGAAAGAAAGAAAGAAAGAAAGAAAGAAAGAAAGAAAAAGAACTGTGCTTGCATTACTTAAGAAAGAGGATGTGACACTATTGATTTCAACAACTATTCTGTGGAATAATGCAGCACATACTTTACCACTAATCCTGCTTCTGGAAGCCCACCTACTTGTACATATATTTCTAAATTATTCCTCTAAAGTTTAGATCAAGTTTCACATGCATGTTGAAATCTTTTCCGATTGCTGCAGTTGGAATTTACTTCCTTAATATCCTTAGCATTTACTTTTCTTTTAAATCTTAGTCAACTAATCCCTTTTATTGTCATGTAAATAGTAGTTCTCCCTAAAGGCAATAGTAGCTTCTCATATACCCAGACAAGATATTGCACGGACATATAGAAGATGTTTCATAATTATTTACTAGTCAATGAATAAAATGCCTAATATATTCATAAGTTAAAGTTTACACAACTCCCAACAATTATTTGTGTGATTTGGGTAAACAGGCTAAACTTTTCTATACTTCAATTTTGATTTATATAGTAGAGGTATGAATAGTAACTACTGCAGAGATCTGTTATAAGGAGTAGGACAATGAAATGCAGTGGGTCAGGTCTGCTGTTTCCGGCAAGATGTGCTAGCTGAGAAGGCTTGTTTGTTTACCTCTAGAATCCCAAGGGCAAAAGCTTTCGTATCTCAAAATCTTTTCACAGCTGCAGGTAAAGTTCAATAATTTATAAAATAGCCTCCTGAGATCCCTGAAATGGAACTATGATAGTTTTTAATTTAGCAACCCATGAATGATCTTGGATTAGCTTGGAAGAATTTTAATGCTGCAATTATATAGTTATTCACTGTATTTTTACATTTTATGCTCCTTCAATGTAGGTAAATTCCCCAGAGTAAAGTTTTCATTTTTCTCAGATTTCAAGTCCCATAAAATCCTGAAGAGTGGGAAAGTGGGAAAAATCCTACTTTTTTTTATTCTTTAGAATGTTCATTTATTTGTTTAATTTTTTATTGATTGAACTTCTGTGATTTACAATCCTAGTAATAATGGCTTTTTATGTACTTAATTCCAACAACATACCCATTACTAGTGTTGCCACCAATTAGATACAACTGACATTGCTAGAAACTTAGATAGGATCATTGCCAGCTGATTTCAGCCTGCTTCTACCTGTGTATATGCCTTGTCAGTAGGTGGCTATGTTTTTCCTTAGGATCAGCAGGAAGAAAATAAACTTCAAAAGTAGTTGCCTATCACTTTGCATCAGCTATTGGCACAGTCTCTAAAATGTGATAGATGTTCAATACCTATCAGTTAATATTCAGGGTTGGGGGATAGAGAAAGGAGAGAGAGAGAGAGAGAGCGAGAGAGAGAGAGAGAGAGAGACAGAGACAGAGAGAGAGACAGAGAGAGACAGAGAGAGAGAGAGGGAGGGAGGGAGAGAGGGAGAGGGAGGGAGGGAGGGAGGGAGGGAGAGACAGGAAGAGAGCGAGACAGAGCAGAGAGAAAACTCTCAGTGAAAATGGTGGGAAAAGAAAATGCATATTTATTTGGAGGCTGATAAAATTTTACAGCTTAATGAATCTTGCAGGGTTATTTTTGCAAAGTCATTAAAATAAAGGCTAATGTGTATATATACTGAGTTATGGTGCTACTATGTGACACTAAGTCACTAACGGATACAGAAATACCACATACCATTGGGATCCAGAACCATTAAACTAGTTTGCATTGAATGAAAGATGATATGGTAATTATGAGTCATGGTAAGAGATGTGAGTATAAATTTACCCTAGAAAAGACTATGGATGTTTAATGCAGGATTAATTTGAAGACTTACATATTAGATGCTGGAATTCTGTAATGTTTTATATTTATTGCCCTCATTATTATACTACATGTTGCTGGAATCTGTCCTGGACCCTAATTGGCTATTCAATATTAGTGATTGGAATCTCAGCACTCCCTGGTTTGTAAATAATGTTGATCTCCAGTTTTCATATTAAAATGCTTTACAAAAGACAGCTGCAAAGGTAAAGGTAAATTTTTAGAAAGGTAAAAATTATATAATTATGATACAAAACCCTCATATGTCTAATAATCCATCTTATTTTATGTTCTAATTTGATGGTGTTTTTCTTTTTTTTGCATCCAATTGTTCCCAGTTCCTTATGACCGGTGACCTTCAAAATCTCTGACTTTCATAAAAAGTCAGTAAAATAAAGCATTAAGAGATAGTTTCTTGCTTAGATTTTTATGAGATAAATACAAATAAATGCAAAATTGTCTCAGACTTTTCACTGCTGCAAGACATGGTTTCCTGGAAACAAGGTTTATTGAGAAGGTAGAGCCAGTGGTTAAAACTATGAGTAGGGCTATGATTTTTTGTTGCTTTCTTCCCTACTGTGTACAGAACCAGGTACCTATAACCAGGCTCCTTCTCTTATTAGTGTCTTTATATTATTATAAAAACAAGTGGCAGATATTCAGACCTCTCCAGCCATGCTTTAACGCATTGTTAAATATAGCTATTTCTGGTCCAGAAAAATAATATAGTGGGTAGCACATTTGCCTTGCACATGGCTGCATAGGGTTCTATTTTTTCTCAAGCATAGGTATCTGAGCACAGATTCAGAAGTAAATTTTGAGCACAGCGGATATGGCCTCAAAATGAACAAACAAAACAAAAACAAAATCGTTTGCTAGTGAATTCTATGTTCCACTAATGTAGAGAGGTTGGCGAATTTTATTCCTTCTTTCTATGCCAAAGTTGTAGTTGCATGTTTAATATTTATTACCAGAAGATCCTCTAACTAACCAGGGCTGAGCAAATTCACTGTTAATCATCCCATTTATCAGCCTTGTGCTTTTCTTACATGTCTCTCTCTCCTAAGTGAAGTATAATTCCAGTAAACAGTTTTGCATTTGTTTACCTGCATAAGGGAATGTCTGACAGAAATACATAAGCAGAGGAAAAGCTGAAATTTAAATGATTGGGATCTTCAAATTTCATGTATAGCATTCTGTAAGATTTGGAGGGATTACTATCAAAAACAGTGGAGAGGGCAATTTAACTTATTTGTTTAAACTGTGGCTTTTGTTGAAATAACTTCAAGCAAGGATCTTGTATAAATCCAAGTTCATCAAATAGTTCTCAAGAAGAAATTAAAAATAAAAAAGCACCTCAGTGTGTTTCTTTTTTTCTTTTTTTCTTCATTTTTGCCTTTTTGAGACACACCTGGAAATGCTCAGGGATTACTCCTGGCTCTGCACTCAAGAGTTACTCCTGGCGGTGCTCAAGGGAGAGACTAACACCCAAGAATAGTAGAGATAAGTACCAGGAGGATTATTACACAGCTTAGAAGCCGGCCTCACATGCTGGGGGAAAAGGCAGCTCAGAGATAAAAGGGACCAACCAAGTGAAGGGTGCTAGGAGGGCCCCCTCGGGATAGGAGATTCAGGCTGAAAGTAGAATATAGACTGAACATGATGGCCACTTAATACCTCTATTGAAAACCACAAAACACAAAAGGAGAGAGAGCAAGCAAAAGGGAATTCCCTGCCACAGAGGGAGGGTAGGGTGAAGGGGATGGGGTGGGGGTGGTAGGAGGTATGATGGGACCATTGGTGGTGGAAAATGGGCACTGTTGGAGGGATGGGTACTCAATCATTGTATGACTGAAACGCAAGCACAAAAGTCTGTAAGTCTGTAACTGTAGCTCACAGTGATTCACTAATAAAAATTTAAAAAAAAAACTTAAAAAAAAAAGGGATCGTCTGGGCCGGAGCAATAGCACGGCGGCTAGGGCTTTTGCCTTGCACGTGGCTGACCCGGGTTCGATCTCCGGCATCCCATATGGTCCCCCAAGCACTGCCAGGAGTAATTCCTGAGTGCAAAGCCAGGAGTAACCCCTGAGCATTGCTGTGTGTAACCCAAAAAGAAAAAATAAGAGAGACCGTATCTATGAGATGTCGGGGATCCAAACTGGGTGAACTATGTACAAGGCAAACACTCTCACCGTTGTATTATTGCTAGGGCCCTCAGCGTGTTTCAAAGTCTGTAAAATTAAAAACTGTCCTAGAACACTAAAATTCTAGCCAACCTGACATCTATATCCTCCAGGAGGGCATTAAACCATCAAGGACTCAGTAATGTCAATCTGAAATAACACGGTCAAAAACACTAATAAAATATATGATTTTTTAAATGTGTAAACTTCACTTTTTAAAATTTGGGGACTGCAGATATAGTTTAGCAGATTGGCCTTTTATGTGGCCAACCTGGGCTCTCTTCCAGTTAGATTCCTGATATCACGTATTGTTCCCTGAGCACTGCCAGGAATAAGCCCTGAGCACAGCCACGTCTGACCCAACATCCTCTCCGCCACAATTTTTTTTTTAAATAATTTTCTGCATTCCCTCCTATCTCTATGTCTACTGTCCTAGACCATTTAAGTCTAGCAGAACTGAAGTTTATATCCTCCAAGTGGGCACTAAACCATTAAAGAATCAGTAATGTCAGTCTGAAATAACAGGGTCAGAAACACTGATAAGTGTGTAAATCTCACTTTTAAAAATTTTGTAATTCTCCTTATTTGTGATAAAAATAAAACCATGATCTAAAGTTTATAGTCTTAACCATTTACTTGTACACTATAGTATTGTATTTATATTCATGTTGCTGTACAATTATCATAATCCAAACCACAGCTCTTAAATACTGCAAAAATAAAATTCTATTCTTATTCTTTCCACACTCCTGGCTCCTTATTCTTTCTGTTTGTAAATGATGGCTCCAAGCATATTCACCTGGCTGGAGCTATATAATATTTATCTTGTTTTGATGGGGCCTTTTCATTTTGTATAATCACCTCAAGATGCATCCATGTTATAGATTATGTTAGAATTTCCCTAATGCCTCTTTAAATGTGGGGCTTCTCTTGCTAAAATTTTATAACTGATATTTTAAAAAAGGAGTAGTGATCAATAAGTAGGACAGGCCATTAAGAAGATAATAGGCTGATTTGTAATCAATACTGAATTGTCAATTCCCTAAGGGTTTTCAACATAATTATTTCAGAAATTTCTTTAAATGCTGGAGACTCTAAAGAAAATACTCATTGGGCTGTCCTTGTAAGAGAAACAAGTTACTGTGTTACTAGAATCATCCATTGTCAAAGTAATAAGCCATATCCCATCAATGAAAGATATTTTAGAATACAGTGGGTAGGGCGTTTGCCTTTCACGCAGCCTACCTGAGTTCAATTTCTCCGCCCCTTTCAGAGAGCAGGGCAAGCTACTGGGAGTATCCCGCCCGCATGGCAGAGCCTGGCAAGCTACCCATGGTATATTTGATATGCCAAAAACAGTAACAGCAGGTCTCACAATGAAGATGTTACTGGTGCCCGCTTGAGCAAATCGATGAACAACAGGACAACAGTGCTACAGTGCTATAGCTATATAGTATTATAGGCGTTTTTATTTGTTTGGGGGTCATACTCCACAGTGCTCAGGAGTTATTCCTGACTCTATACTTGAAGATTAGCCCTAGCAGGGCTCAGGGGACCATATATATCACAAGGGACTAATCAAGGAGGGCTGCATGCAAGGGAAGAACTCGATCTATTGTACTATAGTAGTTTCTGTTTGTTTGTTTGTTTTAATTTCTTGTGTTTTTGTTTATTTGGGTTAGGTTTTGGTTTTGCCACACCCGATAATGCTCAGGGTTTATTCCTAGCCCGGTGGCTCTTAGGGAACTATATAGGATGCCAGGAATAGAATCCAACTTGGCCATGTGCAGGGCACCTTTCCTGCTGTATAATCTCTGGCCCTAATTAATATAGATTTTTAATGCAAAAAGGTCAATGAATCTGAGGTTTAGAACTCAGAAATGGTGCCTGACATTTCTATTGAAATAATTTCCTCCAGAGTCAGGGGAAATATCTCATTGGGAAACAACAACAACAACAACATATATGTTTTATATATTATATATACCACACACACACACACATATATATGTATATATATATATATCACTATAACACTGTCATCCCATTGTTTATTGATTTGCTGGAGCAGGCACCAGTATTGTCTCTATTTTGAGACTTGTTGCTACTGATTTTGGCATATCGAATATGCCACGGGTAGCTTGCCAGGCTCTGCCATGCGGGTGGGATACGCTCTGGTAGCTTGCCGGGCTTTCCAAGAGAGACGGAGGAATCAAACCCGGGTAGACTGCATGCAAGGCAAACACCGTACCACTGTGCTATATGTGTGTATGTATGTATGTATATATATATATATATATATATATATATACATATATATATCATGTGAAATTCTTTGCACATGAAGGGATCCTAGTAACATCTCTGGCACTGCAAGTCCCTCACATATCACAAAAGGATATGGTCTTTTAGGCCCCTGAGCACCATAGCAGTTGCCCTCTTGGCCCTTAGTACCGCAGGCTTGAATATCAAATTCTCTTGCCTTCTTGGCTAAGAATTGCTGTTACTGTCCCTAAATTCCCTCAACACTTCTTGGGACTTCCCCACCCTTGGCCCCTCAAAATAGTATTTCTTCCAGATATTTATAATTCCAAATTATTTGTGAAATACTTTTCTAGCATCCTTTATTTTCAAGGGCTTCCCTTTGTACTGCACGGGCTAACTTCTGAGTGTCAATATACTTGCGTTCATAGTCATACACATACAGATGGAGAATATTAATCTCAGACAAGTCTCTAACTCTCCTGGGAATTCTCACTTTTTCTTATCTCTTTCCTTGAATTTTTTCCACCAAACATCCAGTTCTGGCAGCTAACTCTCCCAGGTTTCCCAGGTTTAAATGTGTGTAAGGGTTTATTCAAAGTCATTTTGTTTTTCAGGGTGAGTTTGGAATTGAACACACATTTGTGTGAATGATGTTAGTATTTATTCATCCATATAATTCTCCATGGTAGCAAGACATAGAATTGAGCTTTTAGCTCAGAAAGCAAGGAAAATGTGGATAGTGTTTTATGCACGCTTTTAATCACTTCACCATTTCCAACTCCAGAACACTTGTTCAAAGCATTGGACAGATTTCCAAAGGTTAAAAAGCAGACCCTAATATGCACAGGAATGCCACTTGAAGGTTAAGTTATATTCTATATTAATAACAAACGTTAAAGGGTATTTGAATGAGAATGGAGAGATTCTATAACACACCACCCCAAGCAGAGGTGTCCTAACAAAAGAGAGAGCCACTAGTAGCTCTATTGGACATCTCTAACACCTATTCAGAAATGTTCTGATTAAGAAGATAGTAAAAGGGAATGCACCTCCCACAGAGGCAGCAGGGAATGAGGTGGGGTACGGGAGTGGTGGGAGGAATACTGGGAACATTCGAACATTGGTGGTGGAGAATGGGCATTGGTGGAGGAATGGGTACTCCATCATTGTATGACTGAAAGTAATCACGAAAGTTTGTAAATCTGTAACTGTATCTTACGGCAATTCATTGAAAAAAAATTTTTAAAAAGAAGATACTGGAATGTTAGGTCTAAGGCTAAATTAAGGACATGAGCCAATGTTTGTGGACAACATGCTAAGTGAGATGGTGGCCTGGTGTGATATTGAATGCAGTGAAAAAGCTCAAGGGAAAAGGGAAGGAGAGGCAGAGATATGGCAAGATTTGGAGGCTAACAACAAAGGCAGTAGGAGGAAGTGTGCTTTTAGAATTTGGGGCTGAGAGAAGTGAGCATTTAAAGGATATTCACACTTGCTGTTCAGTGCACAGCAAGAATCCATGTAAATGAGGTAGCTGTCCTGGGGAGAAGTTGATCAATGGAACAATAACTCAGAAGGGGAAAGAGCAAATGAAATGTAATGAGAATAATGGAAGAGTGACTCCCCAGTATCAGAGAAAGAAGCCAAAAATGAGGAAAGAGCAGGCCCTCAAATATGCAAGAGTTATTTGATTTGAATTGGAAATATTGATGCAAACTGCCAATTCAAAGTAAAAACAGATGGATAAAAAAATAGACATAGAAATTGTGCATACTAAGCACGTGCTTTATTTCCAGCTCTGTCTAGTTAAAGGTCAGAAGCAATGGGCACAGATCTTGATTTTTATACATTCTGCATCTAAATGACCAAGAGGCTCATTGGAGAAATGACTTTAAGACCAGTATGAAAAAAGACATTATGAAACTGGAATGACATTGTGGTAACAAAAAATAACAAGATTTTCATAGAAGGGTAAGAAAATGACTGAAGAATGTAAAAGGCTTCTTGCAAGAGTATTGCATTGATCACAAAGGGTAATATAAGCTTATGAATCAATAATTATAGTAACAGATTAAAAACCCACCAAGTAAAATAGGAATCTGAGTCTGCTTGATATAAGTAATCAAGAAATAAAGTACATGAATATAATGCTCTTCTTTAGCATAAATGTTTTAATAATAAATATAAGAAGAATAATGGTACTATAAAATAATCATTTAGTAGCTTTCACAGTAATAATTGATCTGGGTAAAAATATTAATGAGTGTCAAATCAAAATGGAAATGAAATAAGAAAATAAAGAATATTTACAAAGTTTCAAAGTTTGCCCTCACAAGATACTTTATTTTAAAGGGAAAAAAATAATTTCATAGAGGAGATATTTGAATTTCTCAATATTAGTCAAAAGACATCAACTTGAACAGTATTGGTCAAAGGGCAGATTCGAAAAAGAAAACACCAGATAGGATTCAAGAAGCATAGAGCATCATTCCTATGTAATTTTGGTCAATCTTAAAAAAAAAGGACTGAAAAACTATCCTAAAGACACTTCAAAGAAAGATATGAAAGTAATTTAAATACTTTATTATGCACTGAGTTATTTTTCTTCATGAATAAATTCTTGACTCGTATTAATAATTTGGAGATTTGGATTTAGAGCAATAGTACAACTTGAAATTTGCCTTGTACATGGCTGGCCCAGGTTTGATCCCCAGTACCCCATAAGGTCGCCTGAATCCACTAGCGTGACCCCTGAGCACAGAACCAGGAGTAAACCCTAAGCACAGCTGGGAACAGCCAAGAAACCAAACCAAAAAATTAATAATAAATGAAAACAATAATTTGTAGATTCAGGGGAGAGGGCAAAAAGGCAAATCATTACTGTCAAGATTGGAGAAAGAGAGGGTCAAATACAATGAACCACACATGACCCGAAAAGGGACTCATGGCTGAGACTATTGTTGGAACCAGCACAAAGAGAAACCTAAACTGCAACTGATGAATTACCTGGCAACTTGGTGCAGACATCTGGGCGTTTAAAAATACAAAAAGACAGTTGAAGCAGGGCCCTCTCATTGTGTCAGATTCGGCTCTAGAATCTCAACTAGGTATTCAATAAATATCAGAGGAAAATTTGCTTGTGCTTTCAGCAAGGGGTGTGGGGTGAGGGGATGAAGAGAAACTATTTCAAATCCTCCAGTGCATCCTCTTCTTCCAGACAAAATGTATTTGAAAGAAGAATGATATAACCAGAGTCTAACATACTTAGGTATTATTAGAGTCTGAATAACCTTGGGGAATGCAAATTCCTAAGAGACGAAAGCGAAACAAACAAACAAAAACAAGCGCACACACAAGCAAACTGAGAAACATCGTGAAGTTCCCTAGATACAACGCCCATGCTCACAAAGAGACAAAACCTAACTACCAAATGATCCTCACTCTCCAATATCTCACCACCAGGTTGGTAATGGTCTACATACAACAGGTGTTTTTAGCTGGATCATCATTTTCTATAGTCAATAAAAAATATATGAAATATCAGATGTCAATAAACACAATTTGAAGAAAAAGCAAACGTATCACACCCCAACATGGAAGGAATGCTGGAAATATCAAACCAGACTTAAAAACAACTATAGTTATTATGGACTGGAGTGATAGCACATCTTGCATGTGGCCCACCCGGGCTCTATTCCTCTGCCCCTCTCAGAGAGCCTGGCAAGCTACCGAGAGTATCCCACCCGCATGGCAGAGCCTGGCAAGCTACCTATGGCGTATGTGTTATGCCAAAAACAGTAACAAGTCTCACAATGGAGACTTTACTGGTGCCTGCTCGAGCAAATCGATGAACAACGGGATGACAGTGCTACATAGTTATTATGCTAAGGGTTCTTAGAGATAAACTGCTTGTGAGAGCAGGTGATCAGTGTTCATTAGAGAGAGGCAAATCCTGATAATCAAAACTGAATGCTTAAGTTCAAAATGCTATTATAAAAGTCAAGAATGCTTTGGATATGCTGAGTATATTGGACACAACTGAGGAAATAATCTCTGTGCTGGGGTTATTTCAAAGTCTGAAGAAGACTAAACTATTTTCAAAAGGAAAGCAAAGATATCAAAACCTGGATTAAATGGTTGTGTATATTAATAACAAGTTCTGATTTTGGTGAGTTTTATGGATATATTAGAAAGTGTCCTTAGGTGCACCTTAGTACACCTGTATTTCAGAAATGCACTTGAAAGCAAAGAGCATAGTGAAACATCATACCTAAATTTAAACATAAGTGGTTGCACATAATTTTAAAAAATATGATAAATATATAGTTTCATGTCTATAGATAAATAAGGAGTTTAGAGAGGAAATGTTGAGATTGTTCAATGAGCTCAAAGAAGCAATAGAATAAGTATCCAATAATGCACAGGAAGATACAGTAGGAGGAATGAGAAAACTACAAATGATAGAACAGTCTCTCTCATATTTGAATCTTAAGCATGCGTTGCTTTTGAAATATTTTTCTTTCATCTTAAGTTTTTCTCCGTGTACTGTTTATCTCACTATGTTAGGCCACCTCTATTCAGAGTGGCAAAAATGACTCTTCTGGTTGAAAGTCAGTGCCTGACAGTCATTCATAAGTGTTAGTTGAATAAAAATTCATGAACCAGGGGAATAATAGATGGTATAGCAATTAGGAAACTTGCTTTGTATTTGACAAACTAGGGTTTGATCCCCAGCTATTTATAATGTCCCCCAAGCAGCACCAAGTTTGATCCCTGAGCATAGCAGGTATAAGACACATGTGCACCCTCTCTTAAAACATCACGAACCATTACATATGAAATTATATAATTCCTGATAGACACGAATATATAGTCCTAAAGTTGGCACTTAAACTCTTCAAATATGCAGTTTATAGAATTTCTTAATGAACAAAGGTAAATAGCTACTTTATGCATCAGAATAGTGAGAATAACTAAATCATCATCATCATAATAAGATACAATACCTTGATCAATAAGTGCAGACTTATGATACTAATGAAGTATTTTCCACAGGTTAAATGATTTATGTTAGGGTTATGCTCTTTATGGTCCTTGAATAAGGGCAAGGATGAGTTCAGAAAAGTTCCTTGTTTGCTATCATTGTTTGCTATCATTCTTTGTTCAGTCTTACTAGGTCAGCAAACTGGTTCAAGTGTAGTTTTTAGACACATCCCTGGTTCTTCTGGGACTAAACTATTCCTTCCCCTGATGTTATAATAGAACATAAAATAGTACTGAAGCTCTAAATAAGTCAAACATGTTATTGGGTTGCATTTAAGCAAATAGAGTTATGCTATGTTTCCCCATGGCAAAAATAAAATGGCAAGATAGCAATATGCCTGTATACCATAAAGGAATATGCACACGTCATTAATATTATCACTATTGAGTATGATTATGTATAATTGAGCTCTTACCTTACTTAACTTTTCTGAAACATTATGATATAAACATTACGATCCATATATTTTAAATTAGAAAACCTGAACTCAGGGACTAGAGGGATAGAACAGAGAGTAGGGCACTTGCCTTGCACCCAGCCTAGTCCTGGGTTCAATCCCTAACACTCTATACAGTCCTCCAAGCCCTCAAGGAGAAATTCTTGAGAACAGATCCAGGAGTAACTACTGAGCATTGCCTAGTGTGGTGCACAAAACAAAACAAAACAAAAAAAGAAAACTGGTGGGGCTGGAGCGATAGCACAGCGGGTAGGGCGTTTGCCTTGCACGCGGCCGACCCGGGTTCGATCCCCGGCATCCCATATGGTCCCCCAAGCACCGCCAGGGGTGATTCCTGAGTGCATGAGCCAGGAGTAACCCCTGAGCATAGCTGGGTTGTGACCCAAAAAGCAAAAAAAAAACCAAAAAAACAAAAAAAGAAAACTGGGACTAAGATTGTATAAGAATAATAAAAATTTTCTCAGATATAGTAAATACCAAAACCAAGAATTAGAAACAGCTCTTTCTGGCCACTGATCCTTCCTCATCATATAAACACTTCAAGTAGTTTTAATTCTGCTACTATCTACCTTTGGATTAATAATTATAAGAAAATAAAATGCATTAGAAGGAAAATTTTCTTTCATTTCTATTAACATTTTAAGTATGAAATTAATATTTTTGTCCCTAGATTTCTATCAATTTATAAAATATAATCATGTCTATAAGAGCCTCATTGGAATGCTGCTTAGAATAAAAACCTGTAACTTACAGAGATTAGGGAATTAAGTCATCTAAGGGAGAAGTTGTGATGACTGAAAGGGTGACAATTTTACAAGGTAACATATAGGACTATAACTGCATTTCAGGAATAACTTGCCAATCTTCACCTTAGAAGGTATGTGGTGAGGAAAGATTTCATTAGTATCAGTCGCTGAACCTGCCTGCTTACAAGATGAAACTCAGAAACTGCCACCTTGTAAAAAAAAAATGAAATAAGAAATCACAACTTACATGAGAAGTCTAAGGGACACAGGTCTTGATGTACTTATGTGAAAGAAAATCAAACCATTGTGATGGGTTTCTATTCTCTCTCTCTCTCTCTCTCTCTCTCTCTCTCTCTCTCTGTATCTCTCTTTCTCTCATTTTGTGCCCACATCCAGCTATTCACAGGGCTTACTCCTGGCTCTGCACTCACGGATCACTCCTTGCAGACTAGAGGGACCAAATGGAACACCAGAGATTGAACCCGGGTCATAGGCATGCAAGACAAACACCCTAACCATTGTGTTATAGCTTTAGCTCCAGAAAGCTACATTCGCTTAAATGAGATGATCCCACCTTCTTAAAACATGCATGATCATGTCTTCGTGAGCGCATACTCACAATCCCATACTGTGCACACCAGGCAAGAAAGAGAAAAAATAGACAGGCACAGTCTCCCAGAATGAGACTATAAAAGCAGGGGGTTGAGGGAGGGGTGGGGAGGGGATAAGAGGATATTTTGAAATTATTTTCCTTGTTATCCTTAATTTGCCACATATAACAATTATCGTCAAAATAACCATTTGCTGTTCTCACAAGAATTTAGTTAAATAACAAAATGCACATTTAAAAGGGGGATCATCATTTAGCAGTGTCTGATGTGGAATGAGCCCTTAGCAAACACATTTTGTAGAGTATGTGTTTCTAGATTCCAAATGAGTCCAAAGGCACAAAAAGGGTGAAAAGAAAAATGACTGCATGCCCATGGACATGATGCCCTTGCTTTCTAAACAAGTTTCATCTCAGAAAACATGTTTTTAGAAATTGCAAAAGCAAGTTGTTTTGTGTATAGCTAATATTTTTTATACCTTTTCTTCTTATGCCAACCTCCACTCTGTTTCCATCACCATTTTGGAGCAAATCCTATTTATCTCCTTTAAGGGAATTAGATATTTCAACACAATTGGACCAGTACTTCCATTATAAGACAAGGCAACCTGCTCCGCACTTTGCTGCTGAATATGGTATTCACTCATAAGGCTGGTGATTGCCTTCTACAAGATTAAGAAATGCTTGTTTATTCCCAGTTTTCTAAGAGTTTTATACTTTTTTTAAAACAAGCAATAACTCTTTTGCTTATGTTGAATGAACTATACTTATTCACACAAGCTTTTATATTCAAACAGATTTTTATTATGATCTTTTACTTAAGGCAGATGATATCATCTATAATATATTATTTCTAACATAGTCAGTATTCTATTTTTAGGATAAAACATACTTTTCTAGGATTATTCACATTTTTCCTTAAAATTTTCTATCGTGTTGTTTTGGTTTTGGAGACACATCCTATGATGTTCAGGACTCACTCCTGGCTCTGTGCTCAGGGATCATTCTTAACAGGACTCAGTGGATAATGTGGGGTGCTGGTGATTGAATGTACAAGGTAAGCAATGTAAAAGGTAAGCAGTCACTCTGTACTCTCTCCAGGTCTTCCTTAAAATATTCTTAATTCTCCTTTTCTCACTCTTACTAAATTGTACATTTAAAATAAACTGGCATAGAGTTATTCATGCCACATTTTTTAAGTTCTACTTAAAAAGATAAAGTTTTTGAAAACTGTTCATCAACTTCACTGTCACTGTAACTGTGATCCCATTGCTCATCGATTTGCTCAAGCGGGCACCAGTAATGTCTTTCATTGTGAAACTTATTGTTACTGTTTTTGGCATATCCAATACGCCACGGGGAGCTTGCCAGGCTCTGCCGTGTGTGTGTGTGTGGGGGGGGAATACTCTCGGTAGCTTGCCAGGCTCTCCTAGAGAGGCAGAGGAATCAACTTACTGATTTAAAATTTTGTGGAATTTCAGAACTTTAGTTTTTCACTTTCTATACATCCTTAGGTATAGGTATATAGTTCCACAGTAGATTTTAACATAGCAATCTCTGTCACTTGTGAGACACAATGAAAGTTGTAAAGGAATAATGAATGGCTAAGGTCATTGGAATTGGATATTTTATCTATATAACTGAATTTAGATAGGAAGTGTGCTAGGAAGAGCAGTTGGGACACTGGTGGAGGGAGATGGGCACTTTGGTGATGGTGGTGGTGTTAGAATGATACGGAAATATAAAGGATAACCAAAATGTTTTAAATCCTGGCACCTCAGTCAATGGTATAGAAAAGAATAAAACATTTTCTCGCCAACACAGACATTTAACTCTCAGGACCTCATTTGCTTGTAACTAGCATATCATAGTGGGGAAGATAAAATTCAAAGAAACTAGACACAAGAGAGAAAGGAATATATAATAATTAAAAAGCACAAATGAGGGGCTGGAGCAATAGTACAGTGGGTAGGACTTGTAGGCCTTGCACCACGCAGCCAACCTGGGTTTGATTCCCAGCATCCCCATATGGTCCTCTGAGCACCACCAGGGGTGATTCCTGAGCGCAGAGCCAGGAATAACCCCTGTGCATTGCTAAATGTGACCCAAAAAGCAAAAAAAAAAAAAAAAAGCACAAACGAAGACGGACAAAGATACCCAGAATTAGTGCCATCATCAGTTCTGTGAAGCAGGAGTCACATCTCGACTGTCCTACCATCCCTTTACTTCCCTAAACCATTGTTTAATGCATCCTGATATAAAAATAAATACAACAGAAAGGAATAAACCACTGTTTGGAAATGGAATGCAGCAATTTTAGAGAATTAATTTTCAATACTCTAAACACTGTATCTACTATTGCTCTCTTTTTCTTCTGGGCACATACTCAATTCCAATTCTAATCTTGGGGGTATAGACACTAGAAAGGGAGAACTTTGGGGTAGTATTCAATCATATCAATGGAACTCTCAAGAGTGTTCAAAAGGGCCCTAGAGAGGCCTCGTCCCCTTCTACTACCTGAGTTCTTACAACTAAAATTCCTGGCTGTGAACCAGCCACCAACTTGATCTTGGACACTCAAGCCTCTGAAACTGTAGGAAGTAAATGTCTGTTATTTATAAGTTGCTCAGTTTTTAGCATTACGCCAGATTAGACAGAACTAAGACAAAACATTGGGATTAAAACGTGTGAGTAATATGGAAATACATATTTGAAATGTGGAGTGGCCCTGGAACTGGGTAATGGCTAGATCATGGGAGACTGTCAGTGTGTACTAGGAAATTACTTTTGTTTCTGTGGAAAGATCAGTCAGAAGAAAACTACAAGCGAGAAGTTTTCTGCAAAAGAAAACTGCAAGACAAGAGGGGGTGCTGAACAGAATGTTGGTGGTAAAATGGGATGCACAGACTATTCTGTTGAAGGCTCCGGTGAAAAGAAGAAACCCATTAATAAAATTGGGGAAAGCAACACAGGTATTCAAAAAAAGTGACAGAGTTTGACTAAGTTATATCTGTGTCCAGTATTTAATGGGTGATAGACCTGGAGAAGAATGAAACTGTATACTTGTGCAAACTCAGAAACAAAGCATGGTTCTTACTATTTAATTTGAAAAGAGATAGATGACATAAAGAAGGGGTTAAGGATGGATGGTTTATCAGAAAGAAAGGAGAACAAAATTAATTGACGAGTTATTGCTTACACACATGGAAGGGAATGAGAACCTGCTCAGAAGAGAATCTGAAAGATGTGGAAAATTTAATAAGTTTGGACAGTCATCTCAATGCATGAGAGGCTCTATTATCCAAAACCATGGAAGAGTAATCCCAGAAGTTTTCAGGGTTGTCATTCAACACCACAATCTCAGAGAACAAGGGTCTGGCAAGTGCAAATTAATTTTAAAAAGGGGCCCAAATTATGGCAATTTGTCACAGCATACCCAAATGATGAAGACACATAAAATTAATTCACTAATATTCTCTATAAAATGTTATTATTTTCATTTGTCTATGAATATGGGGGAAATTGACATCTTTCACATTTATCAGCTAAGACTTCTCTGACTTTTCTCCTCAGGAACTAAACGTTTATAACACAGACATTTTAAAGAGTGTAAAGCTGCTGAGAAAACTGATGTTTTGGACATCTTGGATTCATTTAAACTCAAATTAGACAACAGATTGTGGTGATGTTGCAGGAAGGAGGTTTCACAACGGAATCAGTCTTCTTTGAAACATTTTCAATCCAGACATTCCAGCAATTTTTGTTGGGCAGAAAGATTACACCAAAACATGCTGAGCCCGAAAGTGCTAAATTCAGAGATGAAGAATCTTCAAGGTGACTGCATTGTCCTGTTGCTCCTTGAGTCCTTATGTTCTCTCCTTTTTTCTATTTGTCTGCTTCCTGAAGGTTGTAATCTTGATAAGATTTCTCTAATAGTCACTCTCTGATGAACTCTTTCAAGTTCAGCCAAGGTATAGCTGGATACTCCCTTTCCTCAGTTGCCAGTGTCTAGAGATCTTGCTTTGCCGCTTCATAAAGCTGAATTTTTATCAGTGAGTTGCCTTTTTTTGAAGGCAAGAAGCAATAAGTGGAGATAAGAGCAGGAGAAATGTGGTGTGTAACAGATAGCTAAAAATATTTGTCAGATAAAAGACTACCGAATACCCTTGCTAGCAGAGTCAATTTGGGGGTTTGCTTTTACTTTAATGAAATGACAACGCCACTTATAGGTTTATATACAGCAAGAGACATGCAGGTTTCATTCTTTTGAGCTGTTTCTGTTGCACACAAGATATGGAAACAATTTTATTTGTGGCTCCTCCCCACCACACTTTCATGGAGAGATCTCTAGTATGTCTGTTTTCCCGCAGACTCTATCGCTTTTAGTGAGAGCCAGGGCAATGACAAATGTGACGGGCTATCACAGAGCACTCATGCTTAATGCTTGTGTGTGTGTGTGTGTGTGTGTGTGTGTGTGTGTGTAAGCTTTTTATCAATATTACAAATGCTGGCTTCAAAAGAAAAAGGCTTTAGGGGTTTTTATAAAAAGTAGTTTTAACATTTTAAAATGAAAACTAATAGAGCATAAATAGGAATATCCTGGAGTTGCAATAGCTGGAGACTATTGATTGAGGTCAATAAACCTGGCTCTCTAATTCTAAATAGATGTACTTACATCATCTAATGGAAGAGAAAATGGTGGCACATTGTGAAATAAGTTTAGTGGGCAGCAGCAAGGGATTATAAAGACCTTGTCCTGTTCTGTCCCCAAACTGCTGAGTAACTGGACACATGATTTCCTATTTCTTTTTCCTTTTCTGGCCATACCTGGCAGTGCTCAGGGACCACTCCAGGCTCTGCACTCAGGAATTACATCTGGCAGGGCTCCTGAGACCCTATAGATGCCAGGGATTGAATTTAGGTTGCTCACATGCCGGGCATATGCACTCCTCACTGCACTATTTCCGCAGCATCACATTTTATATTTCCAAGCACCGGTTTTCTTACATTTCAAATGGGAAAATGATCTGACAGTCTTTAGGTCTATTGCCCAAGCTAAAGTAGCTGAGAGATGATTTTCGGGTCTTAAAAATCTCTGAGCTGCATGATTCATTGTCCTTTCCATTAAGTCCCTATTCAAACTGTGGCATCAAAGGAGAATTTGCATTGGTTCTAATCAGCAGAGTGAATGAAATGCAAAAGAGAATGTCTGCGTCTGCAAGTTCATCAATTGCTCTGTTATCAGTCAGCAATGACATCTAACATTTTTGTTGCTGAGCAACAAAATACTAGACTCAACAATCAAGTAAATTCTGGAATCATATGACCCAAGTCAGAGTCCTGGGTTGGTCACTTGCAAAATCTATAAACCTGCTACAGATTTGACTTTTGGAACATAACTTTTGTTCTGCTTTCAATTTTTTACGTTTGTTATTTTGGGACCACCCCAGTGGCGTTCAGGGCTTACCGCTATCTCTGTGCTCATGAATCACTCCTGGTGGGTACAGGTGACCATTTGGGTTTCTGGGAATCAAACTTGGGCCAGCTGCATGAGAAGCAACACTTTACTCACTGTGCTATTTCTCTGGCCTCCATAGCTATGAATTTCTGAAAGTATTAATAGTTTCTATCAGTAATTCAGAAAAGAAAATCAGACAGTTATTTAAGTCTAAGGTTTTCTATTGTCTAAAGAATATTCCTAATCCCTACTGCATGTTTAAGATGTAGTATTTGGTCTTTTATTCCTTTACATTCATTATTATTTTTTGCCACATATATCAATTCAAAATTTATGTTCATATTTTATTTAAATTTTATAGGTCAGGAACCTTTCAACCATAGGTATCTCCTGAGATTTTTAGTCATGTTTAAGTCCAGTCACTTACTTTTGTGACCAGAGATTTGGCACCTCTCGGAGGCTGCTCCTCTGAGGTGATTTTGTGTCAGTAGCACCTACACTCCCCCCATTATTTGCAAGGCAGAAACTTCAGTGTCTCAAATTGCTTAATTTAAAAGTCAAACTACCTCTCATCCATGACCATACCTCTTCATTCTTGTTTAGTGTTGAGGGTCATACATTTCTGAAGTGGGGATAATGGAAGTCCTTTTATAAGCTGTCACCTGAAGTTGACCTTGGTGATGGACTCCATTGACCTCTCTCTTTGTGAATAAAACTGACACTTGGAACCTCGAAAATTCTTCGAACATCTCATCTCATTAGAGTGTTCCCTGAAAATCCAATATACCATAATATTATTAAATCTGGGAATGACAAATCTCAGTGCTTTATGTGTAAGTCCTACAAATCTGAATAGCTGTGAACCAAAGATTTAATTTGTCTTCCAAACATGAAGCACACTGAAGTGAAGGAAATGAAGGATACTCACTGCATTTTTCCATCTAACAACATAAAAAATATGAAATTACCAAGGGGGACTACTGGATAATGGAATTCTGGAACCAGTCTGATTACTTGTCAGCTAGTTCTCTTAAGAAAACTTTTACTACTGGGAATTATTATGCAACTATTTTGTTCTACCCCCTGAGATTTTGGTTCTAATTTCTGTATAATAGTTCTATGATAGAGCTAGTGAGTCTCTAAAATTAATATAGACACTCAAGATTACTTGTTAATATTGGAGTGGCTTTTTTGCATTCCTTTTCTTTATAAATATAGAAGAATATATATTTATATATAATATAGAATATGTATTATATTATACATATATTTCTTTATAAATATAAAGAAAAGGGACTTTATATTTAAGTGTGTTTTATGTTGTTTTTTCATTATTTATGTCTTTATTTTTGTTTGAGGCCACTGTATCAGTATTCAGGGCTCACTCCTGCCTCTCTGCTCAGGAATCACTCTTGTTTGGGCTTGCGTGGGTGGACCTATGCATTGCCAAAGATTGAACTAGGGTTGATCTCATGCAAGAAAGTGCCCTACCTGCTTTATTTTTCCTCCAACCCCATGATTTTGATTTTTTAAATTAAGACTGATGAGCAGGATAAATCAACCTATAAATTGCTGATAATTATACTGATGTTTCATCTGTCTAAATATGAACTGATAACTATTTAACTAGATTAAAGTGTTGACCATATCACCTTTTTCTGCTTAATGTGTTTGACTTTTGGTTTTTCTTCTTTTGTTCTGTATTAACAACAAAAAGAAATTCATTTTAACACAGATTTCTCTGTATTTTCTCTTTTCTTTTCTAGTTGCTACCCAGGACCTAATACTGCATTTTATTATTATTAATATGGTTTGCATTGCTTTTGAGAGTGAGAAAATATTCTTACTTTGAAGAGTCTTTGCCATTTTTTGAAAATCTCTCGTCACATACTTCTAGACTGTCCCTTCAATTAGACTTGTATGTTCTTCTCATTGCTTAGGCAGGAGTAAGGAAGATCTCAGAGACAATATATCATTTATTTTTATTTTTATATAGGACAAATAAATTTTATCAACCTCACTTAACACTGTTAATGTAAACCCAAATTACCTGGCTTGGGTAGTTTGTTTGTTTGCTTGTTGTTGTTGTTGTTGTTTTTATCAGACTGCATTATTCTTTTCTCCCCTTTAATTTTTATATTACACTTTGGGAATGAAGTCAATATGCACAGGCACATTAAAGATATTAAGGAGTGGGTAGTTAGGTCACTTCCTCAACAATAAAGTATCTATCATCTCTCTATGTCAATATGTCTATCTACATATCTATGTCTACATAAATTGTAATATGCATAAATGCCATCTCTCTAATAATTTTACTCATCTGTCTTTCCATGCTAACTTTTCCATAACACTGTAGTACTATTATCCTGTTGTTCATCGATTTGCTTGAGTGGGCACAAATAATGTCTCCATTGTGAAACTTGTTGTTACTGTTTTTGGCATATCGAATATGCCACAGGTAGCTTGCCAGGCTCTGCCATGCGGGCAAGATATTCTTGGTAGCTTGCCCGGCTCTCCGAGAGGGACGGAGGAATCGAACCCAGGTTGACCACATGCAAGGCAAACACCGTACCCGCTGTGCTATTGCTCCAGCCCATAAGAACTGTTAATATATGAATGGTATTAGTTTAATGCACTTTGATCATTCTAATCTGTGTTGTATCTGACTCTGGTTATGATTGTTGCTTTTCCATGTAATAGTTTTCCTCTTGCCTTTGACTTTGATTGGGGACTGCAGCAATGCATAGCAAATTTTTCTATTTTTTTTTCTCCATCAGTTGGGATTTGATGGTTGCTCCCTAAATGTTTTCTACCTAAAACAAAGGATAATGCCATATAGAAATAAATTTCTGAGAAAACTTTTTAATGGTCATTTTCTTTTCCTCTGATTCTAGTACAATGAAGAGATACTCTCTATAGACACATCAAATTGTTCCTGAGCAAAAGCCAAATGGATGTGTGGAGATCTTTAAATGACAGAGCTTCCAGTACCTTGCATTATATATACTAATGAATTATTAATCATTATCAGTTTATTAATATTTCTACCTTTATGTTTATACATGTTGTGGAGGACTGCAATAGCACAGCGGGTAGGGTGTTTGCCTTGCACCTGTCCAATCTGGGTTCGATTCCTCTGTCCCTCTCAGAGAGCCCAGCAAGCTACCAAGCATATCCTGCTCACACAGCAGAGCCTGACAAGCTACCGGTGGCATATTCGATATGCCAAAAACAGTAACAACAAGTCTCACAATGGAGACATTATTGGTGCCCACTCGAGCAAGTTGATGAACAACAGGATGACAGTGCTAAGACAGTGCTACAGTGCTAGGTGTTATGGAATCTAATAATTTCTGCTGTTAGATCCTATTTGTCTTAGAATACGACTGTCTCTACAAATTTGTAAATGGGAGTTTTTTCTGAAGCCTATTTTCAGATGAAATAAATCAAAGTTTTTGTTTTTCTAGTTTGAAGCTTTCTTTATTGCAAGACTAGAAAAGATTTTCAGAATCTCTGCTGATCCCAGAAGTCCCAGTTTAAGCTTATAAATAATTTTCTTAGTAGTATTCCAAAGCAGGTATGACATTTAAAATGTATTTAATATAGGTTTATAGAGGTCCAAAATTCATCCAAGCAAGCAAATTATTATAGGCCTCCTTAAAGCACTTGAACAATACATTAATTTCAAAAATCTGCTCAGTGAGCCATGGTATACCTTTTCCAACATTAGATTTCTTTAACCCTAATCCAATATCATTAGAATTTATTTCAAGTCATAATTCCAGAGATTTTACATAATTTTGTTTAAATAATTTAATTCATTGCTATATGTTTCCCAGCCTAGGTGTTATATTTTGCCCCTCACCTTCATAGACTATAAGTCTTATTCACTGTCATCCCGTTGCACATAGATTTGTTCGAGGAGGCACCAGTAATGTCTCTCATTGAGAGACTTATTGTTACTATTTTTGGCATATCCAATACACACTGGTAGCTTGCCAGTCTTATTATATGTCATTAAGCAATAAGAAGTGGTATGAGTATAAAATGCAAAGAATCATAATTTCCTTGTGCAGTGTCTGTTTTATAGGAGTCTTTACAAAGTATTCAGACAATATGAAGGCTAGTCTATGCAGAGGAATAGGCATACTTCTACTGACAAGTGAGGCTAAACAACATTTACAAATGAAACTTCCATGCTTTTATCTCAACATTCTCATATTTTTTCACCCCCATTTTCATTTTCTCTCAATGAATTCTTTGACATAAAATGCCTTGTAAAATTGTGAATTTAATTTACATTGTCGTTCACCTATCTGCATGATTAGACTTTGAGTTTGGTTTTCAGAAACCTCAATCATGCAGCTACAAATAGTAAGGTTTCTTTTTAGATGTTGATGAAAGTTTCAAAATCTCTTAAAATGCCCTTGAGTTTGAATTTTACATTCTCGAGCTCATGATTTTATTTCAAGCTCTCTAGCTAATGAAAGGCACAAAAAACAGATCACATTGTGCTTATAAAGTGTTCTATGGCAGTCGTCGTTGCTTTATGTATTTGATTATAAGCAATAAAGCTCGCTGTTTGTTTGGCCACTAAGTATCATAGACTATGGACATTTAATTTATGATTAGAGACAGATTGAAGGCACAAATTTTTCCCATACTAGAACTATTTTTAGATAATTAATACATATGTCTGAGAACCTATACATTTTTTAATGGGATGGTGTTCAGGTCTGACACCTAGCTCTGTACACAGGATCTCTCCTGGCTGTGCTCAGAGGACCATCTGTATGCTGTGCCAGGGTTTGAACCAGGATTAGCCAAGTGCAGGGCAATTACCTTAACTCCTATACTCTATGGCCCAAATTAAAGCATATCATTATTGTACTTATACCCATGATTTGCTTCAAAAGTCAACGTCAGCTTCTAATCATAGTCAGAGATGACCAGGGATAATGTGATCTATTGTTGTTATGATAATTTTGTCACTTACAATTTAGAAGCTGGTAAGATAGTTATTCCACTTATTCCTTCTACTTCTGTTCATGAATATAATGATTCAGAAATAGATTGACAGATATTTGAAGTAGGAAGAACAGGTAAAGTTGGGTATTGTCTTGACTTCTTCCCATCTACAGCCCTTCAAACACATTGACATAAATGACTTCCAGAAGAAGCCAGCACTCTTGCCAGAGACCTACCCTGTTATATTTAGAAATATCAAAGAGAAAGATTCCATGTTACTGAAATAGTGTCACTGGAAATTTCTTAAAGCAATAAGGTGAACCAGGTGATTTGCACAATTGCACATAATCTGTAGCAGATCCTAACCTACACTGATCTTCTAAGAGTTTGAATAGTTTTGTCTTTATTCCTACCAGTGAAAGCAATTCACAAATGTTCCTGATGATAAGTCAAATTCAGGAATGAATAGGATTCATATTCTTATAAACAGAATTTAGTTTAATTAAATCAATACTCTCAAAATCCTATCTCTCTAATCACTCTTAAAACAATATTTAAGAAGCTTTGAAATGATGTTATGTGTTTTATTTGAATTGTTGTCCTGACTGTATTAGGTATCATCAAGTAGGGCTAATAAACTAAAAGATATATCATATATAAGATAGAAGTTCATATATATGTATATGTGTATATTTCTAATTTTCATTGATTTTCCAGAACACTTTGTCCCAAGGAGTATTCCCTGGCTGAAAATTTTAGAGCAAAGAAAAAGTTCCCCTTAACTCCTTAGCTACAACTGGCTTGTCCTTCGAAAGTGACACTATCCTCTGAGTTTCCCATAATATCCTTTTTAAACAATAATGCTTTAATTGACTCAAGAAGTATTTATTTAACATCTACAATGTTCTTGATATGCAGTTCAGGATAACTGTGGCTATTTAGAATTAATTTTTAATTTACTGTATTTCTTGCTTAAAATCTGTGGGTGACAATGTCTGATTCATAGAGTTTCGAGTATACCCAAAAAGTGGGAGCTAGAATTTGGGGTGAGCAAGTGTCATATGGACACACCCAGGTTCTAATCTGCCTATCATCCACTTTAGCATCCTCAGTAAGTGTCTCATTTTCTGAAAACTCTTATCCAGTGAGGCAAATATGGTCTGATTCTTTTAGGTGGCAAAACTGTTTTATCTTCACCAATTTTATTATTACTTAGGCCCTATGTTTCACATGTTAAGAATCATAGCTATTGGGTCGGAGTGATAGTACAGTGGGTAGAGCATTTGCTTTGCATGCAGTCTATCTCAGTTTGATCCCCAGCATCCCAGAGTTCCCTGAGCACCACCGGGAATGATTCCTGAGTACAGAGGCAGGAGTAACCCCTGAGCAACTCTGGGTGTGACTCAAAAAGGCAACAACAACAACAACAACAACAAAACAAGAACCCAGAGATTTTTTCTATCATGTTATTTTTTTAACTTCCTTTCCAAGCCTGGCAATCTCAGTCTTGGCCCTACTTTTAACATTTTTCTATGAGGAATGATTCAAAACAATAAAATTTTTATGATGAAGTTGTTTTATTATACCATAATTATCCTTTTTTCAAACAGAAGCAGTGGGTCTAAAGAGTTTATATGGCTATTAAAGCAAGACTATAACTGATTGGTTATACATCCTATAACTGAAAGTGAGGTATGTGTTAGCTAAAATAGGGGAGAGGGGTGTTGGGAGGGAACTTTCTTCCCTGTTTATTGTTTCCATGGGTTGATTAAAAGGCTCTTAAATTACAGGCTCTTCTAATGGATTATCATCCTCTTGAGCAGGAAAAAAGAAGATCCAGCTCTTTGTTACACTAGATAACTAAATAAGAATCCAGAGAAACAGTACAATGAGTAAGGTTTGTCCTGCACGCAACCAGCTGTGTTCAATTCCAGGCATCACATATTGTCTGCCAAATCTTTCACAACTGATCCCTTATCACAGAGCCAGCAGTAAGTCCTGAGCAGTACAAGGTGTGGCCAACCCTCGCTCCAATGATTTAAATTACTTTTCCCAATATATTGTGATCAAATTGAGGTTTCATACAAGTGAAGCAAACAAGCTATATAGTTTTAGGAAAGACTGCAGAGATCTGACTTTTAGTTGCCACTGTGATTCTCAACTGCCAATGCAAATTAGAGTTGTCTGGCAAACTTTCTAAGCAGTATAGATATCTGAGCCCTTCCATGAAACATTTTCTATAATTTCAGAATATTCAAATATAATATTTGGAGAGAGATATTTTTTAGACTTTCATTTTTTTATTCCCATTGATTACGCGCCTCTGGTCTGTATTTTCTAGGGGCTTGACATTGAAACAAAGAAGTCAATAATATTGCAGGGAAAACTTAAAGTTTTAAAATACCATTTGTCAAATAAATAGCAGACACTGGTAGCCCAGAGACATAGTAAGAGTGCATATACATATGTACACCTGTAGCACAGAACCATACACAAATATATATTCACACAAATGTACTTAGATTGTTTACCTATACATACAGATGCAATGCCAGAGATTCATAGCCGATGAACATACATGGGCACAGGCATAAAGACATTACTCAGAATACATAGATACAATAGCAAAACAGAAGTTTACACTTGCAGACATACAGAAGCTATAGGGATATGTCTATATCCCACAAAAGTAGTAAAAAATAGAGCAGCTGATTCAAAACTGTGCCCTTTGAAGTTTGTCATCACTGCCTTGTGCAGAGGGCTGAATCTTCATTGTCAGGTTTCTATTGAAGTGAGTTTAAGTCAGGTCAGTTTTCCCTTGCTTTCAAAGACATATGTATTAGAAACGGTTAGTAAGGAGCTGTCATCATAAAAGAAGGAATCACACGATATTTTGATTGGAAAAGAGATATTACTGAGAATTTTCCTTCCTTGTGATATTTTAGTCCTGAGAAAGGAATGAAACTATTCACTGACTTGGAGTGCTGACAAAGACCTGCTCTATGGATCCAAATAGCAGGTCCCAGTGCTATGTAAAATAATATCTGTTTTACCCCTTTACAAAGTGAGTTCATAATTGCACGCACCCATTTCATAATACTGACTACCTCTATCTCAGCTTTACCGCTGAGATATCATTTGATCTTTATAAAATTCCAGTCTGTTAAGTACTATTATTTTATCTTAAAAAAATTTCCCCTTACACTTTATATAAACACTGTGGTTTACAGAGTTGTTCATTATGATTTGTTACAATTATTCAATATATTATCACCAACCCCACTACCACTGCACCTTCACTCCACCATTATTTCCAATTTTCCCAACCACCTCTTAAGCCTTCACCATAGCAAGTTGTCAATAATTCATTTTATACTGCTTATTACAAATAATTTGCTAAAAGAATGATCAAAATGTTTCCTTAGAAGAAAATTAGTGAAAATTGTTTTTATCTCCCTATGGAGACATTAAGCCCTTGTATAAGAGATTAGTACAATGTTATAGGTGAAGCCTTCTTTGTTTATATTTTGTTAATCAAGATGGGTTGCCTTCTAAAGTACATCTCATCCAGTCTGGTGTTATAGTCCTGGTTTCTCAGAGTGTAGACTTTGAGATGTTGCATGGCCACAAATGCAGCTACACATTCCAGGAACTCTAAAATTTTTGATAGGTGAGACAGCTGGGGTTAAATTTTTAACTAGGTGGAGTCTTCGTACATGCACATGACTGCTGCGCGTTCCAGAAGTAGAGGGATATGGGGGGAGCTAGCCCATCCCTAACTGTAAAAGCATGGAGATTTCAGTCACAAAAACTACATATTCTTCAACAGATTAATTTCTGGATGAGACTTCTCCAAGCAGTGGAGTCAGGCTGAGAGCATAGTGGCAATTGCGGAGGGTGGAGCTTTTCACTTGCCTAGGCTCTTTTTGGGCAAATGTGAAGCTCACCTGCCTCTCCCTCTGAATTGCCCCAAATGACTCAGCCTTGAGCAGGGTATGGAAGAACCCCTTATTATTATATATATATATATATTTTTTTTTAAGTAGTCACACTAAGACTCAGGAGGATAAGATGATTCCCCTTGATCATTCAATTTCTTAGTTTTTTAGTGCTTACCATAGCAAATTACAACAAACTGGATAACTTAAAGCAAGATTAATGTCTCTGTCACAGTTCTGAAACTCAGGTTTTAATTCAAGGTGCTGGCAAAGTCTAGAAGTATAGTAGAGAATTTGTCCTGAATTTTTCTGACTCCCTATTTTGTCACAATTCCTCAATGTCTGACTGTGTCATACCCATGCCTTGTCTTCACATCACTTTCTCTTCTTTATCTCTTCATGTAGTACACTTCTATATATTTTATGAGTCATCTGCAGTATCTTTTGGACCCACGCAAACAACCCATGCTTACTTAACATCTTTACATCCTAAACAGTGCCTAGAATCCTAGAATGGTGTGATTCAAGTGATAAAACATATATGTTACATGTGTGAGTTCCTGTGTTTGATCCCTGTAGCCATATGGCACTGGTGATGCTGAGCATCTGTTGGGTGTGGCATCATTATCAGCATCAACAAGTGTTGGATTTTGACTCTGAGTATTTCAGGCTTCACCAGTGAATTGCCTCCTTTTTCCTCCCCAGCATAAAAGCTAACAGTAGTCTTACCAGCACCCTAATCCCCAGAGTTAATCTTTACTCTATCCTTTGTGCTTTACATCTCATTCTGTTTGCTACTAAATTCCCCAAATAATTCTTGGTTACTTATAAAGTCAAACCTTCTGGTGACTCTGGATTTTGTATTCGCAGTGAATTACTTGCTTTTATCTTTCCCCTATAACCTTTTGACATTTTACTATAAAATGGTGCTCTTTGCTTAACTACAGAAAAAACACTAATGCTATGTTGCTCAGAAAAACCATTAATGCTATGTTGCTCATATTTGGAGTTAATTTGACTCTGAGATATATCTACTCCTGGGAATATGTCAAATTTCTTGATTCAGGTTTTAGCTGCCATAGTTCCTAACACCCTATAAAGCTGGGTCCCACTGACAGATTTCTGGATGAACCTGGAGTAAGCAGCAAAGCTATTCTGGCTTCAATGTAGGATAGTCTAGAAATCATAAAGTGCTATCTTGATACAAGCCATAATGACCTGAAAGACAGAGTAGAAAAAGGGAAAGAAAAAGAGCAAAATTGATGCTTGTCATTTGTTTGATAACATTGGGGTTTTCCTTCTTCTTACCATAGGGATCTTAGGTTTATTTAGTTACTCCCACAACAGTGCCCCTGAGCACACCCAATTCCATCAACACTAATAATCCTATATTTCTTTTCCTTTTCCTTTATGTCTCTTGCATGGTTTAGCAGTGTCCTTTTTGTATAGACACAGGAAGACAGTTGATGCTATGCTTTGTAATGGTAACTAATATACTCCAAAATAATATTTATTCCTTGGCATCATATTTACTTGACTTAAACCTCAGTTGTCCTTAATTCCTAGCACTCCAAAAGCAGGGTCCCAACGAAAGAACTGGATGAAACCAGGGCGAGCTGTAAGCTACCCTGGCATGGAAAGGGGACAGTCTAAGTATAAGTATAAGTGTAAGTATAATAAGTTAAGAGCATGGGACCAGCTCTGTCATGACCCAAAAAGAAGTAACTGAATAATAACTCTGCTGCAGTTAGGAAAGAGAAACCTGACCTGAGGACTGTGGTCCGGAATATATAGTGAGATGTCCCCAGGAAGAACCAATCTTTAAGCTTACTTTATCTCTTAACAGTAAGTAACATTTCATACAAAATGACTAGAAATATCATATGATTGGTTAAATGGATTAGTTGGATTACTATCTGAGGAAAGGATAAAGCAATACAGCCTAGATGGAATCCCACCCTTGAACAGATCTCCTAGTAATCTAGAGTGTTGGATCCTCAGATGAGATTTTGTCCTTGAGTTAATCTTGAGTTAAATTCCCCTGAAGGAGTGGCTTTACCTCTGTTTGTTGTTATGAAAAATGTTCAATTCCACCTATGTGTATCCCACCCTTCATGATTTCTATGTAACTATGCTGTAAGGGGAAAGAGGGCAATATAGCAAAGGAGAGGACTTTGAGGTCTACAAGGGGACTAGGATGGTGGAACTATAATGACTAGGACTATGACCAAAACTACAACTATGATTGTGCAGTAAGGGGAGAGATCAGACTGTATTGGGGAGGAGAGAGAAATAAACTGACTACAACCAGCTCCTGCTGGCACCAGATAATCTCCTCATCAGCCACCCTCCAGAACTCACGGCTGCTTCTCCCCGGAAGGGAGCATAAAATGAAGCCCCCATAACAATGCCACTGGACTCTGTGCCAAGCTGTTTTCACTCGGGGCACCGAGTGGGGGCGGTGAGAGCCCTCCCCACCCCAAGGGACCCAGCCCGGGCAGCTGACCTCCACTACCCAACTGCCACCACACTCCAGGCCGCTTTCCACACGCTTGGGCTGAGCCTCATGCAGGAGTGAACTATTTGTGGACCGCACAGCCACAATCCATCATCATAAAGGGAAATTTATATATATATATACATATATATATGTGTATATATATATATGTATATATGTATGTATCAGAGAGTCCAGCAAGCTACTGAGAGTATCCGGCCTGCATGGCAGAGCCTGACAAGCTACCAATGGTGTATTTGATATGCCAAAAACAGTAACAATAACAGGTCTCATTTCCCTGACCCTGAAAGAAGCCTCCAATCATTGGGAAAGATGAGTAAGGGGAGGCCGTTAAAATCTCAGGGCTGGGACAAATGGAGACATTACTTTAGTGAGCAGGACCAGAAAAAGGCTGAGACTGAGATCAGGGATCCAGCACCTGAAGTTAAACTGGAGTGGTGATGTCTTGAATTTCTTTCAAAACAAGATTACTTAGTTCTAAACTGTAATGTTATTGAATCACTGCTTCTTTCAAACTCTACCCTATTTCTAAAAGTCTATAAAATTGCCATTTCAGCATGAATGCGTAGAGTATCTGAAAAGTTTTGGGGGTTACTTTATCTTGGCTAGGGTGGATGAGTTAGGCACTGGGGAAGTGTGCTCATTTGTTTGCCATTGTGTGAACTTGAGTTGGACTCGAACGACACATCCTCTGCTGGTGAGCAAATTCTTGTTTATTTTGATGCAGTGTGAAATCACTTAGAAAATCCTCCTCAGTACTCAGGTATGGGAAAAACTGTGCATTAATACATAATTAGGAAGCTCTCTGTCAATCAATATTCAGTTAAAATTTATTGAGCTTTTTATATCTTTATTTCAGAGATAAATTCTGTGGCAGACACAAAGTCAATTGTGGTTTCACTGAAGACACAAATCATATTTACAAATTATTGCTTTACTAGAAACTATTAGAGTTACAGGACAAAGAGTTAAATCTTTCTTGGGAGGTAAATTTTATTTTTATCCACATTTTAAACTGTTTGCATTAGCTGCCAATATCTGAAATGCAAGAGGTTTTATATAAATATATGTATTCCTAGCAAAATACAAAATTGCTAAATGATCTGGCAAAGCTATGTTTACATGTCCACATGGCAATATTCAACATTTTTTTTAAAATGTTCATTTCAAAACTCTCCAAAACTCTTATTTTTCATTCAGTTTTGCTTTTCCCATTTTACATTACCCATCTGGTAACTGTAGGTAAATGAGTTTTGCAATGTTCTCCTGTTGGAGAAATAATAACTTTTTAACACATAGGTATATATTTGGTGTAAGAATAATTAGGAAGGAGTGGAATGAGTAGTGATCCTCATGAAGTAATTGGTAAGTATTCTACAGCAAGTCAAGGATTCCCTAATGTTAGAGGATAGAAGAAACTTTCAAGCAGAAAATCTACAAAAAAGTAGTAATAGGTTAATGCAAAATTAAAACCTGACTTATGAAAGAACTATGAGAACACAATAGAGAAAAAATATACCATGTTGGGAGGAGGTTATTGCTAATTTTAAAAATAACTTTAAATATTAAAGAAAAATACAAAAACAAACAGAAAATAAACAAACATGATAAACAGTATCCATAGTAGAGGAAGTGCATATCATAAGAAAATTACAGGGAAGTAAAAGAAAATTATTTGAATATACAAAAAACAAGTCATCCAAACATTATATCCGTTGTATAAAAAAATAAGGTTTATATTTCTATAAAAAGTAAGGTTTATGTAGTGCAGGAAATATAGTAAAGGGGTTAAGGCTGTTTCCTTGCATGAAGTCAACCTTAGTTAATCTGGGTTAGAACCCCAACTCTACATATTGTTCCTTGAGTACTGCCAGTAGTAATCTCTAAGCACAGTCAGGAGTAAGTCCTCAGCATAATCATTTCTCTCTCTCTCTCTTTCTCTCTCTCTCTCTCTCTCTCTCACACACACACACACACACACACACACACTTCTCTCTCTCTCTCTCTCTCTCTCTCACACACACACACACACACTGCCTTTACTCCATTCTACAAGTATATTAGAAGACTGAGACCTAGATTCTTGCTTACAGGTGTATAGTGTCACAGTGTGTTTGTAGATAAGCAATAAAACATAATTTTTTCTCACTTTCATTTTATTTTTTATAGTGAATTACTGTGAGATAGTTACATACTTATAAACTTTCATGTTTGCATTTCAGTCATACAATGATTGAATATGACTCAATCCCTCCACCAGTGCCCATTCTCCACCATCAATGATTCCAGTATCCCTCCCACCACCCCACCCCATCCCCCCCACCCCACCCTGCCTCGTGGCAAGGCATTCCCTTTTGTTCTCTCTCTCCTTTTGGGTGTTGTTGTTTGAAATAGAGGTATTGAGTGGCCATTGTGTTTGGTCTATAGTCTACTTTCAGCACGCATCATCCAACCCGAACAGGTCTTCCAAACACCCTTTACTTGGTTTTTCCCTTCTCTATCTGAGCTGTCTTTTACCCCAGCATGTGAGGCCGGCTTCACATTCTTGGGTGTTAGTCTCCTATTCTGTTGTAAAGCATAAATTTTTATACTTCAAATTCAGAAATGATTAGAAATTCTTAGATTTACTTACAAAGGAATATGCCAAAATGTATACAGTTATCTTCAATGTAGCATTGTTGGAAAGAACAAAAAAATCATAAACTCACAAAAATGTCTACCAGCAGGAAACTATTTCAATGAGTGTCAAAATATATCACTATCACTATCACCATCACCCAATTGATCGTCGATTTCCTTGAGCAGGCCCAGTGGCATCTCTATTCGTCCTAGCCATGAGATTTAAGCAGCCTCTCTTTACTTGTCCTTCCCAACAGCGCTGCATTAGAGGCTCTTTCAGGGTCAGGAGAATGAGGCCCATCATTGTTACTGTATTTGGCATATGAATACACCACAGGGAGCTTGCCAGGCTCTCCAGTGCAGGTAGGAAGCACTCGGTAGCTTGCCAGGTTCTCTAAGAGGGAGAACTAGGCTATAAGATGTCGGGGTAGAGTCTCTTGTTCCCGGGCTTCACTGTCTTCACTGAGGCCCTTCGGAGGGGATGGGTTGAGTCTTCCTCCCTGCTCTGAGCAGAGATCCTGCAGCTGAAGACCTCCGGAACCCAGCCAAAGCCATACTCAAGGCCCCTCTCCACACGTTCAGCGAACCTCACACATGAAGGAGCTGGCAGAGAAACCCAGGTGTGTGGGATCCAGGGCTGAGATCTCCAAGCCTGCTTGGATTGGACTGGGCCTCTTCCACCCAGATCCCCCATTTTCCAGTAGCTAGGCAGTCCCACCCACAAACTGCTCCCGGTGTCTAAGTATATACTATTAAGAAAATGGTGTTAGTAGTCTGTACAGAAATCTATGCAATATATCATTATCAGTTTCTGGGAATTAAGGGACATTTTGTTTTATATTTGTAAATTCATGATGGGTATAAATATCTTGTATTGTTTCTTGTGAATGCAGAAATAATAATTGATGATCTCAAATTTATGTAACTCTGGCCAATCCCCACTCTCAATTAGATTATTTAAAGAAAAAAAGTAATATAACATATAATATGAAACTATAACAAGTGGATGAGAATGCTAGTATAGCAGATAAGGCATTTTCCTTGCATGCAGCTGACCTGGGTTTGATTTCTGGTGTCACATCTGGTCCCCTGAGCTCCACCAGGAGTGATCCCTGAGCACAGAGCCAGAAGTAAGTGTTAAACACTGCCAGATGTAGTCCACTGCTCAAGAAAGGCAGGAAGGAAGGGAGGCAGGAAGGCAGGAAGGAAGGAAGGAAGGAAGGAAGGAAGGAAGGAAGGAAGGAAGGAAGGAAGGAAGGCAGGCAGGAAGGAAGGAAGGAAGGAAGGAAGGAAGGAAGGAAGGAAGGAAGGAAGGAAGGAAGGAAGGAAGGAAGGAAGGGAATGGGGAAGGATGGGAGAAGGGGGATGGGGAGGAGGGGGAAGGAGTGGGGAGGAGGATGGTGTGAAGGGAAGGGGAGAGAAAGGATGGGAAGAGAAGAGCAGGGAAGGGGAGAGGTGGGGAGGGGAGCGAAGGATAACAAGTGCAAATATTTGCAAAGCAAACAGATAATGTGAACAAAAGAAACAAATTTTACTAAAAGGAAAATCACACAGAGGTCTTGGGAGACTAGGAAAAGTTTAGGGGGGGTGATACCTGCACTGGCCCTGGAAGTCTAGGCAACTTCTGAGAGCTATTGTTTTTGTATTCTGATTGAATAACCATTTATATTGTTCTTTTAAAGCAACCAGTTTGGGAAATGTAGGAGTGGAAAGATAGCAGATATTCATGTGAAAGATTAAAAAACATCATTATCTGAAAGTTGATGAGGATCTGCAGTAGTAGTTCTGAATAATAGGCAAAAGGAAATAACTAAGTACAACTAATTTGTCATTTTTTGTTAATATTAGTGAAATATCAGAACACCTCAGATAACTTACTCAACCAACAAACATCACCTTACAGTAATCTCCTGCAAGTTCTCAGTCCTTACCCACCCCAAATGAGTCAGTCTGCCAAATACTTAACTTTCACAATTTACTCCCAGATTTTCTTTCTTCTTCTTCTTCTTTTTTTTTTTGTTTGGCATAAAATCTTGCTTCTATAACTCTGGCTTCTGGCTCCATCTTGTCTTTTTTTTCCTACAACACCCACTCATACTCTTAACCGATACTTGCTGGAAGTCCACTTCCTGCAGGCCACTGTGTGGGCCCCGGCATTCAGACATTTACGAGAACAGGACACCTACTTCTGTGCATTGCAGTCTAAAAGGAAAGAGGGCATAGCAATGCATGAACAATTTAGATAATTGCTCATGTCTTAGGGCACTCTAAATTCAACAAGACAAATATGTGACAGTGAGTGACTCAGAACAGAAACAAAGGTTTTCAGAGAAGAGGTTGGGGGAAAAAATTAATTTTCAGTTGAGATCTGCAGAATAAGAACCAGCTTTGGAAATATTTATGGAAAGAAGCTTCAGTCTTTTCTGCCACCCCCTGAGCTGAATCTGTTTTCTTCTGTTGTCCCTTGCTACTTTGTTATTGTTTATGCTTTTGTTCATGTTTTGGGAATATGACTGCTCTCATCTTCTGTACTTTGAATTCCACCTTCTCTATGGTTTCCTCAACCAAATATTTTTTCTTATCTATAAATTCTTCTCTGTTCTGCAGCATTCTTTGTTTTGATTAGAGCTATTTTGGTTACCAGGAGTAGAAGTCTAATTGGAATAGAGTTAGGAAGAAAGTGAGTCATATTTTTTGTCTTGGGAAAGCATTGCAAGGCTGCCTTTACAGAATCCATTTCCTGTTGCTCAAACTATACGTGCCCCCCACATCTTCTCTTTTAATTTTCTACAGTATCTTCCTTTCTGGACATTATTATCTTTTCTTAGGATGCTCTTTCTTCAAGAACATGTCACTTAGCCGTTGCTTGTGTCTGCATTTCAGACCTCTGAAACTAAGAAAGAACTGTTTCCATTAATTTAAGGGAAAATATGCCAGGAAGGACATTTTGGTGCTGTCTACTTTGTATAACCTGACTATGACAGATCTTGGGAGACTGAGATGGGTTAATCTGTGTTACTCACTCAAATCTTACATGCCCACCCATGTCAAATGAATGATAGTTTGCAAAGAAAGCAGTAAACTGGAGTTGAAAGAGTAACATGTACCACACATGAAAGAGAATATTATTTGGGCTGGTAGAAGCATTTTACAAATATCTATGTCAGAGAAAAATTCCATATCCAAGAGGTATAAAAGCAAATGACATAAGATCTAACACCCTGCTCAGAGACCCACAGGGCTAAAGACACACACTAAAGGCTTGAATAGATAGATTCCACACACATCATCATCTCTTTCCATAATCTTCCATATGTTATGTTGAGCCATAACATTAGTCACACTCCAGTTCTTGCAAATCCATTTATTCTACACAGTCTCATACTTTCCATATTTTCATTAATGACATCCCAAAGGCAAATATGAATTAGTATGATTGATATCCTAGAGAAGTTTCTAGAACTAAGTGGTATGCCTCCTTCTGGAGCTTTCTATTAATTTATGGGCAGTTACTGCTGCTTTCATCTTCAACAATTAACAATTTGATCAACAGAAATATCCTTTACTTTATAGTTCAAAAGGTATATGCAGCTTTCCCTGAAAGGAACTCAAACCCAGCCTCAATCATTTTATCCTTATTTGACTGATATCCTGGATTAGCCTTACTAACATTGGACTCCCCATAAACACTAGTAATCTTCAAGAATCTTCAACAAGCAGAAGTATTGCACTGTAGTATTGTTGTCCTTTATATAATATTGTACAATTTTGATATTTTTTAAATATAATGATTTTATTACTAATTTAAGACTGAAAGATAAATTATTGATTCCTATGCTGGATCCTTGGATCTTTTATAGTGCAGGATCTGTAAGGTTAAAACTCATTGAGGGAAAAAATAAGTTGAGTCAATGACAAGAAGTTATGAAAGTAATGGAATAAAAACCCAAGAACTATTTTATTGTGCTGAATAGAAAGGAAAAATATTTCTGTAGTAAGTTGAAATAAAACCAAGCTCCTTGAAACATGTGGTTGCAAAGCGGCCGCACGACATCTTATAGCTTAGTTCTCCCTCTCGGAGAACCTAGCAAGCTACCGAGAGTTTTCCGTCCACGTGGGAGAGCCTGGCAAACTACCTGTGGCATATTCATATGTCAAAATCAGTAACAATCATTCCCCTGACCCTGAAAGAGCCTCCAATGCAACACCGTTAGGAAGGACGAGTAAAGAGAGTCTTCTAAAATCTCAGGGCTAGGAAGAATGGAGAAGTTATTGAGACCGCTTGAGAAAATTGACAATCAACGGGATGATGATGATGATGATGATGATGATGATGATGATGATGAAGTTGAAATAAAGAAAAAGAAACCATATGAAGAAAAGCACACAAGGAATATAGAACTCTATGTATGTGAAATATGTATTAGAGTAAACTGCAATACAAAAACTAGTTCTATTTTGTAACTTTCTAATGGGCAAATATATAGACAATAAATGGGAATTCTGATGATAATTAAGTGCCATACCAAAAAATGTCATAATATAATCCTGGTCAAGAAACCTAATTGGAAACATAGCATGATCTCACTTTGGAGGCTGAGAGATAGCACAACAAGGAAAACACTTGCTTGGTGCATAGCCAACCAGAGTTCTATCCCCAACACTCCAGATGTTTCTGCAAGCACTGCCAAACATATTCCCTGTGTGAGGGCCTCTGTGAGGACCGCCCGTCTGTGAGGGCCTCCCAAACCAAAAACAAACAAAAAGTCATTATTTATTTTATTTTGTTTTTTTACTTTTTGGATCACACCCGGCTATACACAGGGGGCACTTCTGGCTCTACACTCAGGAATTACTCCTAGTGGTGCTCAGGGGACCATATGGGACACTGGGAACCGAACCTGGGTCTGCCACATGCAAGGCAAACGCCCTCCCCGCTGTGCTATCACTCTAGCCCCCATGTGTGTCATTTGACAACACACACAAATGCACCAGGAAATGAATAGGGAAATGCACCAGGTCCATTTCACCGGGATACCTCATATGGGAGCAGGCATTGTCCCTCCACCTAGGAATCCTGGCAGCCACTATCTTCCAGAACCCAGTGAAAGGCTCAGGTACTCAAGATTAGTGATGGCAAACTGCAGACCTCATGGGATAGGGGATGGGCCAGCCTTTCCCATCTTCTCCTCATTCCTATGGGACCCTGGATGGCATGCTCACAAGCTGCCTCTAGTGATTATTTATGTTAATTAATGGCCATGATCCAGTGACACATAAAAGAATCTCAGAACCACGCAGCTCACTGGAGAGATTTCTCCAGACTCTAATTATCTAAAATTTTAGATTTCTAGGAGCATGCAGCTGCTCTCATGGCTGCACGACATCCTATGTTATTCATAGCTGGCAATACAAATAATCTAGCATCTGCCTGTTCAGCAGGTTTGAGTGGTGGTGGGAAATTCAAAATAATGGTGGTGGGAAGGTTTGATGGTGGTAGGACTGATGTCAAAATATTGAATGTAATCCATTATTGTGAACAACTTTATGAAAATTTAAAAAAAAGAGAAGAAAATCATTTGACTATGTGTTTATGCAATCAGTACTACTCCTGGGATAAACTGTGTTTGTGACTGCTAGTGATCACAGAGACTGGTCTTTTCATTTCTGTATGAGGGTGAATTTGATCAATTCAGCAGACCTTTATTCTTTCATCAGTGAACAACTTGCTGTTGAAAATGAGAAGAGTGAACTGCTTTTCTGAATATTTTAATCTGAATCAGTCTTACTTGCTCCTGGTCATAAAGAAATCGGTCATCCCAGTGTATCCCTTGATACTGTACATCAAGTAGACGGACCCTTATTTTCCAGAGAACTTTATAAGTTTCAGCATACTTTATGTTACTAACTTAGAATTACTGTGTGATCCAACAATTCTATATTGGCTTCTATATCTTAAATGTACTTACTATCTTGAAAAGACATGTACTTCCATGTTTTTTTGCAGTATTATTCATGATATCTACATAGGCAATACATATGTATATGTATACATATATATGTGACAATATTCCACCATATGAATATTTCTTAAGCTCCAGAAATGGAATCTTGTCACTTTGCAACAACTTGGATGAGGACACTATGCTAAGTAAGCTTAATCATAGTAAAAACAGTTGCTACGTGGTATTATATATGGAGGCTAGAAAAGTAGAACTCTTAGAAACAGAATGGTGTTTCTATCATGTTTTTATCAAGTTTTTATGAAAGGGGCTGGTGGGAAATTAGCGAGGATGAAAGAAACCTACTAAACAAAGGTTATAGAATCCCCAGTTATATGTTAAATCCATTGTAGGGATATAATACAGAGCATAGTGACTATTGTTAGCAACACTAATTGTTAAGATCAAAGAGCTAAATATTTTCATTAAAAAATGGTTTAAGTTGATGGAAATGCCTGCAAAACTTGTCAGAGTAATGGTTCTACATCATATGGATTAATCACCATATTAGATACTTTAAATCCAAGCAGTGACCCCTTGGCAAGAGTTATTATCTCTGGTCTGGAGCAATAGCACAGTAGGTAGGGTATCTGCCTTGCACGCAGCTGACCCGAGTTCAATTTCCAGCATTCCATATGGTCACCCAGGCACCACTAGGGGCAATTTCTGAGTGTATGAGCCAGGAGTAATCCTTGTGCATTGCCGGCTATGACCTCCCCCCAAAAAGTTATTATCTCTATTTAACAGACAAAATGAATAGGGAAATGCTAAGAAAGTGGTCTACATTGCACAGGAACCAAGGAAAAACAGAAGGCATTGACCTATATCCTCCTTAGTACATAATGCAGGGACTTAGCTGAGGAAACAATGACAGGTTCAGACTTGCTGACTCAGCTTTTTTCTTTTTAAAATCTTATCACAGTTGTTTGTGTGATACCACTTTTCTGCTAAAAGTGGAAAGCTGCTTGCCAGAACAATTCATATTGTTCAGAGTTGAAAATTACACGGATTCTTCAGAGGAGAATTTGATATGCTGCTGACTGTTGAATTTGAATGTTTATTTAATTTCCTAAAGATGTTACAGCTGATTAAATGGTTTTTCATCTTTGCATACCCAGAGTTGCTGATTTTCAAATCCAAATAGTTTTTACTTCTAAAACATTGATGTTATCTTAATAGAATTTTTAACAATCCTAGATTTCATTTTAATGAAATCAATGATGTTTGTTTAAATGTGGCTTTATCTTCAAAATCACGCTGCACTTCCACATTTCTCAGGCAAATTCAGTCCTTTAAATGCCCTTCCTTCTTGCTTTAGCATGTTGGTTTTATCCTAATACCGATGTTCTTTATCAAATAAAATTTTTTTCACAATACAGGTTTATTTTCCAGAGTTTATATGTGAGACTGACATTAACCTTTCTTTAAGGAGAACTTGGATATACTCCCACCTTATACATTTACAAAAGCTTCAATTTATTTTTAAGTTATTTAACACTGCACATTGCTATTACAAATTAGATTCAAATTAATGTTCTTTTACTTTGCTCATTTATTTGCAATCTTCCTTTTTCTTCATGCCAGGGCCTCTCAAAGAGTGTAAATTTCACTAATGGCTTTTATTCACTTTTAAACAGATTGTAGAACAAAGTAGTCTTTTTGGAAATCAAAGAAAACCAACACCTACATTTGATAAAAACACAAAATTCTAGGAAATATATTAACCCGACAGCAATTAATAATTTTAGTGTGAATGCTTCAGAGAAAGATGCACTATGCCTTGCTCAAAATAATAAAAAGAAGTCCTTTAAAGTTTGCTTTAACATTGAGATTCTGAGAAATGACGGGGAAGAGAATAAAAAAAACGCTTAAAATGCTAAGATAAAAAAGTGCTAAGATGAATACTTTTAGATTAACACATGTAAGATACATGGTTATTTTATTTCCTCTTCAAGAAACCCTACTCAATAGCTGGCCAATTCTTTTTTATAGATGAGAAGGAAACTTAACATAGAATTTTAATGCAAATAAGACACCCATGTCTGTGACTGCTGATCTCAGTTAGATGATCCAATGCTCATACATGAGAACTCCAGGTCAGTCAAGTCTTTCTTTGGTCATGATCCCTGTACTTGTCAATTTACTATAAATATTAGATAAGGCAGTAGCAAGAACTGTGGATGGAAATTCTAAGTGATATAGCTCCTCCCCTGATCACGTTACAAAATTTAAACTCTTTCCCCTTATTTCTGTTAAGCAATAACAATGCTGCCTCCATAGGATGACCTGGGTCAGCTTTCCGCTGACACAAGGACAATTCCTTTTTTTACCTGCTATCTTCTCATAAGTAGCTTGTGTTGAGTGAACAAGAGTCAAATCTTAAAATGTGTCTTCTTCTGTAACGGTCCTTCCTTATCTCTCAACCAGAAAATCTCTTTTCTTCTTTCCAGCTACAGAAGCTATGCTACCAGAAATATTCTCTGACTCAAAAAACTTATCTTATTTTCCTTTGACAATCAATAAAATGATTTTATAGACAGTTCTTAAGACCACCAAAAACCACCGGTATCACATATAATCATTCTGGGAGTTATGTATTCGCTAAATTTATATACAGATTAAATTTTAAATTTATGATTTTTAAAAATTTGACAGGATGACTTAAATATGATTCACATTGTGTTGTTGAGGTTTGAACAAAGCATGCTCATTCTTCTCTTTTGCTGCAGAGTGTTAGCGTGGCTCATGGTGTGGTTGTTTTTAGAGACAGAGAGGAATATTAGAGAGTGACTAAGACATGAAGTCAGAATAATGTGGAGTTTTTTCATATTTCACCTATCACTTCTCAGAAGAGAATGGCAGACAGGTTGTAAGTCAGATCAACTTTTAATAAGCTTCATCTTAAAAATAAAATTATTTGAAATACAATAAATGTCTTTTCTGGATGTGTCCCTCTTACTTTCTCACACATACACATAAGATAGCAGTAATTTAGTAGTCAATGATAGGTCAGATCTCCAAAGTTTTGATGGTCACACTTTATATATGCTTTTCTTATAATTTTGCCAACTGAATGAAGCATTGATTTACTTTATTTAATTGACATATTTGTTATTTAACACTGATGTTTTGAGACACCATAAAGGACCAATGACCTGATAGTAAATGGAAAGAGTCTGCTTCAGATCGAAAATGAAAAACCTTTACCTCATGCTGACGTCTGCACTCTGCTTTTTTGAAGCATCCTTACTCTACATTCATTCAGGGTCAGCTCCTCACCACTTACTCCAACTCTGGGACCTGGAACAGTAGCTTAAATCTTTTATACACTAGTTTTATCAATTATGGAAAAAAGAAGGCTGAACTATCTGTATTTCACACAAAATTGTAAATATGAGAAAGTAATAAATATTTTCTTCATTTAGTCCTCTTGTGTCACTACTGCTTCCTTTATGAGACATCATGACAGTATTTTCCCATCTTGAGAGAAATCTTTTCATCTGAATAAGTGGCAGGTGAGAATCTGGAATGAGTGGACGCAAAGAGTAGAGACTTACTGATAAACAAGCTCGGTTTTCTTTAAGAGTTGGCCTGACACTACTGGTAATTCTAACATTTCCCTGCTAACGTGACTCCCAGCTATCATATTTACCTCAGATGATGCAGTATTTGCAATGCAAGTACTTTTAAATCACTGAAAGTAATATATATATGATATAAAATTGTTAACATATATAAAATATAAATACATATTCATATCCATTATAAATATATCAGAGAGGCTGATATCTCTAAAAGTAACATAAGACTTCAGTGCACAGACCCACATTTTTCAGGAAACCTTAAAATAAGAAGTCATAAAACAACCTCTAGGAGATCAACAGCTCTGCAAAACAAGTATAAGTAGAAACTTCTTCATGGTGGGTAATATAATATTATTAGTTCTAATAAAATAGCAGGAGCATTATTAGTAATCTCTACTTTTTTATGTGCTCTAAAACCTATAAGATAATTTCCCTTTTGCTCTAGGATTTAAGTGACCAGCATTGCATTGTTAATTTTCATCTTCCAGTTAAGAAACATGGAACAAAAGAACCCATAACTCAAATGCTTTTCAGGCAGGTTTAATTTTGTTTTTAATGAAAGAAAGAGAAAGCAATCTCATTTTCTGATACATTTAGTCTTTCTTAAAGTAGGAAAGGAGAGCAGGTTTATTAAATAGCATATCTCAACCACTTTCACATTTACACTATATGTATTTTCACAGGTATTTTCAAACACAAACAAATTCACATACATACACACATTTGTATAGCGCTAAATATTTATGGTAGAGAAACAAACTATATCACTGAGTTACTTGATTTTTTTATGTGATGCAACAGCTATTGTTCTATTTTATCTTTATTGAAGTAATATTAGTTATACTCTGGTATAAATTTTGCAAGCGCATATTCCTGTTTCTTCAAAATACGTTACCACACCACCAAAGTATCAATGTCAATATGCCACAGTCCATTGAAATCCCTCCCTCTCGTCTCCCACTCTCCCCTGACCTTCTGATTAACCTGAGTCCTGTTGAAGCTAAGGGAAGTTTATGGTTGGTTTTGTCTCTTCTCCCTTTTTTTTTCATGTATTGTTATGGAATAAATTCTAAATCTTGTCTTTATTTCTTAAAAGCTTATTGCCTTTGTTTTTAAAGAAGCTCAAATATCTAAGTAACATGTTTTACAATTGTGTATTACTCTGTGCTTCTCATGGAGCCCCTTTGCTCTACTCGAATGTATCTCTGCCTCTCAAATGTTCTGTTTCAATTGTACCACTTGTCAGCCCGTTGATCTTCGATTTGCTTGAGCGGGCTTCAGTAATGTCTCCACTCATCCCTGTTGAGTGCTAGTGTAGCCCAATGGTATCTGCTGGCTCCAGGAACACAAAGAGCCTCAAAACGTTCATTCAGGGTTTTGACGAAGAGGTCTGACCATCTCGTAGGTGGGTGGCCACGTGGCCTTTTGATGTCCCGTGGAATCCAGTCAGTAACAGCTCTAGTTCAGCGGTCATCTGTGAATTGCATTGCGTGTCTGGCCCATCTGATTTTTGACACCTTGGCAAATGAGACAGCGTCTCTGATTCTAGATCGTCAACGGAGGTTGTTCTGTTTACATGAATAAACAGTTTTTTTCCCTGTCTCATAGATACTTGTTGACTTAACCACCAAAATACCAGAATTAGAAATGATTAATAATGGTGTGGAACAAAGGAACACTCATAATCTCTCTTTGGGAATATAAATTGGTTCAAATTTTATGGGAAACAGTATTGTGAACTTTCAAAATTAAAAAAAAATGGATTTGCAATATAACTCAGTATTTCAACTCATAGGAATCTATCCAAAGAACCAAATGGAATGAATTAAGAGCCTAGAGACAGATCCTCTAATTTATGATTAACTTATAACAAAGGAGATAAGAGTATAAAATGGAACAAGAAAACTTGAGCAAGTGGTGCTGAGAAAACTGGTCAGTTACATATTAACAACAAAAAAAAACCATTTTTCTCTCTAATACTGTGCAGAAATATCATTTTTAAATGGATTAAATAACTCAAAATTATAACTGAATCCACAAATTATATCAAGGAAAACAGGCAGAACTCTTCATGATATTGACTCTAAAGAGATTTTCAATCAATCAGTGCCAGTGACCAAGCAAATGTAAGAGAAGATAAGCAAATGGGACTGCATCAATGGGACTACAGAAACTTCTGTACTATAAAAGAAACAATGACCAGAATAAAAAATGATACACCACATATTGGGAGGAAACATTCTTAACATATTTTCTATATCTTAGTTTATCTACTTGAACTACTTGTATGCCCAAAATTATTTTTCAGATTTTTATTCTTGTTATTACCTTTATATGTGTATATTGAGCCCTGGAGAAAAACTTGGAGAAAATGAGGAAGGAGAGTTCTCTCAGCCTCTTAAACAGTGTCCTTGTCCCCTTAGGATTAATGTCCATCCATAGATAGCACTGCTCCAAGACCAAGGTCATAAAGTGGTCTCATAAAGTTGGGAGCTGATGGAAATGAAGAGGTCCACATATCACTATTTTGATTTATATTTTTCATTACAGGAAAAGACATGGAAAATCATTTAAAATTCCATGCATGACCAACAATCTCGAGCAGAATTATACTATCTTTGAGATGTTATAAGAGTTGCCTTGACAACGTGTTTCCTTTCCTATACCCTATTCCTGCATCTTAAAAGTATCAACACATATATAATCAGATCCACAGTTTTACAACTGTCAGTAGAGATGAGGAACAGTGTAAATTCTATTGTTTTATCTTGCTGCATCTGGGGTTGCTTTTCTAAGCCAATTATTTAAAAATATAGCATTATCGCCTTGTCTCCTTAGGGCAATGGATGAAGACTTACTATAAATCAATGCCTAAATTTCATCTGGAGTCAGCCTGTGGTTGATTGGAGATGTTAGGGGAAAAGATATTTTTATGAGGAAAGTGAAAAGCACTGCTGAGATTGTCAAGAAAAAGACTCAGTAGAGGAGGTCACAGAAGAATACACATTAATAATTAATGCAGAGAAAGCCAGTAGAATAGTCTTGTCAATGGGAGAGATGCAATCAAAAGAAAACTTTTCTTATTTTTATGTAAAACAAAATTTCATTGAGCATAAGATTTAATTTATTAGACTCTTACCAATAAGATACTTTGCAAAGGTATTTTTATAAGATCTTGATCATAGTGATAGAGGGAGAAAAAAATAAAACAGGGAAAGGAAGACAAAGCAGAGACAGGCAAGAGGAGAAAGATGACAGTGAAGACAATTTAAACAAATAAGAGAAACTGAGGGTTACATTGAAGTAAAAAATTGCCTATTTATAAGTTATAATAAAATCTGCTTCTCTTTCTTGTTCAGAATCAATAGATAATGATCACTTGCTTTATGCATTGATTTATAGCCATATAAAATTGTATACATATAAAATATATTTGTCTTTTTCCCCTTTTTTGGTGGGGATGGGGGATACCTTTTCCGGTTCTCTATAGTGCATAATCTATTAGATATAGTCCTAAAATATACATATAAAATACACACACACATATATATATTTAATATGGAGTTTGGCAATATGTTTTAGCCCAATAATTCAGAATGCAAGTTTTTGTGATTGATTCAGTCTGTTGCAAATGTATGAAAAATATTTAATAACATGACACAAGATTTATTTCCTCAAATATAAGCTAATATTAAAATAAATCCTACTAGAAATGAATGTATTATTTTTGCCACTATTTTTATGGGGCCCATACCAAGAAGTACCAGGTTTATATCCAGTAGTGTTTGGGATAATTTTGGGGTGCAAGCAATGCACTGAATTAAATTGGCTTCATCCATGACCCATGGATACATTACTTTGCTGTCTATCTTTACTATTTTTCAGGTAATTTTGAAGCAGAGTAGTAAATTAATTTAATCCCCAAACCTCAAAGTTTTCCACAAAAAATAAAATTAGGCTATCTAAGAAAAATCTTAGCCCAAGCTAACAATAATATTGGTTAAAAAAAAGTAGACAGATGGTCATGGTTATAGCTCAGTAATGAAGAACTTGATTTGAATGTGTGAGGTCCTTCTATTTCTGAAATCATTATTATATATGCCTCCCCCATAAAAGAAAGTTGCATCACAAGAAAAATACAATTAATGTTCTTTGGCGATTCTAACCTTATAAATAGGTCATCACCCAGTTTTGTCATGAAGACCGATGAAGTTGAAGATTGGGGACTTAAAGGTAACTTTAAATAATCAATTTATATTGCATATATAAACATCCCCCACTTTCTATAATTTTTTACACTCATTTATTCTTATCACAATTGTCTCAGATTGAAACCAACTTAGCCTCAGACTTGAAGAAATAGTTGAAACTTTGATCCAGGTGTTTTTATCTGGAGGAAAAATATGCATGTGTTATCTCAAGGACACTGTGACTGCGTGGTACTGATAGCAACTAGATGTCATTTAAGAGAATGTAAAATCATAGATAGAGCATACCATTACTTCTCAAGTATTCACTTGAAAAGTTAATTTGAAGCTCCAAAAGTAATTCGGAGTTGAAGGTAACTGAAAAAATGAACCAAAACAAAATTTACAAAACTGCAGTGATTCAGGGTGATAGTACAGTTGGTAGGGATAGTACAGTTGAGTGTGGAAGAACTATATTCAATCCCTGCCATTCTGTATATTTCCCAGAGCCTTCAATTGATTCCTATAAGCCTTAAGATATTGCATAGATGAGGAGAAAATGTTAGAAGGGTTCAATTACTCATGTACCCCAATGACTAATTGACACTCTGACAGCCTTCAAAAGTTGATATATAATAAATGGATTAAATTTACAGTTCATTTTTAACAAGTGCAGTTTACAGCTTGCTGATCCATGGCTCATAAGTTGAACACTGTTTAGGAATAATGTTATATATCTAAGTATATAAAAAGTTTGTCAACTATAAATTATTATTTTTCAAAAGAGAATTATGACACAAAGCTACTTAATGTCAACTGGGGTGCTCTTCTAAAATATTACCTCCTCTGTTAGTGTTGTCTATAGTCATAAAATAAACCACCATAAATCTAAATAATCATATTTTTGTTAGTCCTGCACATTAAATGGCTGATGATTCTCGAGGCATTTTATGTAATTATGCTATAATACTCCATGATATACTGTGTCTCAGTGTCGATGTATCTCTGTACCTTTTCAAATTTTTCTTTTAGTGCCAATTTCGATGTCTTTTTTGATGTATCACCTATCTATCTATCTATCTATCTATCTATCTATCTATCTATCTATCATCTATCTATCATCTATCTGTCCAGCCATCCATTTATCATCTTTCTCTTCATGTTTTAAAGGAAGTCAGAAACTGACACTGCACATCAGAGAAGAGATTAAAATCATGACAACCACTGATAAAAATTTTTAAAAATAGATAATGTGTTCCAAGACTGTGAATTATCCAAGTTTTGGGTTTATTATAGTATATGATTTCAGAAATCTAGAGTTTTAATATGATCAATGCTTTCAAGTGCACAAAAACAGAAGCTTCTAGAGCAGTTGAGGGATAATTCTAGAATATTCACAGCATAAATTTACCATATTTGGCAGCTAAAGTATCATTGCTGGTTTCCTAATATGTAATGTTGGTACATATATATGGTCTAATATGGAAAAGAGCATTTTTTTATCATGTACTGACAAAACAAGGTTACACTGCAAAAAATTAAGCAAGATGTGAGATAAAATTAAAGTGGTTATTTAAAAATAGTCTTATATTGGTCTATTTTCTGTTAACAGTATCCATAACCTCTAACTGGGAAATATAGTTGCCCTGAGTTGGGGTGTTTGTGACTTAACTATGTATGATGAGAGTGTGGAGAATGACACATTTTGATAGAGTGGAAGAAAATGCATCATCTTGTCCTTGCTCAGTAACATCAATAGTATAAAAATATTCATGGATTCTATGTGCAAAAACAGGCTATGCAGAAGAGTTTGTCAACACTGGCTGTGGCTGGGATCTGGAGGTCTTTAGCTGCGGGGACTCTGCTCGGGGTAGGGAAGGAAACTGAAGCCCATCTCTCCGAGTGGTCCCGATGAAGACAGCCAGGTGTGAGGCCAAGAGACTCTCTGCTGGAACCAATAATATTTTAAAAAAATTCTATCAGTGGTGTTATAATTTTTTGTCCACTTTTTTCTCTTTTTAAATGGAATCACCATGAGATTATGATAGAGAAGGGACCACTATGACAGTTATAGTTGAAAATGATCACACTGGACAAGAACTGAATGCTAAAAGGAGGTAAAGAGATAGTTAACCTTTCAGTTCCTGCATTTCATACCATAATTCCCAAGAGGAAAGAGAGGAGAGAGAGAGAGAGAGAGAGAGAGAGACAGAGACAGAGACAGAGAGACAGAGAGACAGAGAGACAGAGAGACAGAGAGAGAGACAGAGACCGAGACAGACAGAGACAGAGGAATAGCATTTGACATAGGGAGGTAGACTGTGGAGGGGTGGGGGGAGGGAAATTGGGGACATTGATAGTGAGAAATATACACTGGTAAGGGGATGGGTATTGGAACATTTTATGAGTAAAACCCAATTATGAACTGTAAATTCAATATGTGGGTGTCTGACCCCAGCCAGTTGACAGCGATGGGCATATGAAAGAGAGAACGGGCCACCGAGTTGGATGGTAATCAGTCACTATCCCAGTTTCCTCATGCCCAGTCTCACAGCCTTAATTATAGAGAAAATCCTCAGGAGTTGTAGGTACCAATTACACATAGGTGTGGTTGCACAATGAACAGATGTAAACCCCTTCCTTCAGGAAAATCTTCTAGCACAAAATCTCATCCTGCTAGGAGCTCCACCCAAGGGCAGAATTCCATCTAAGGTGTATTAACTTTCCACTGTCCTTAGCCAATATTCATTTAAACAATCATCTTAAATTTACTTCTTAGTAATATTTCTAGTAATTTTGTATGGACACAATAGGAGTTACATTAATCTTTAAAGGGTGGCTCTCCTAGGGACATCTTGTTATATATCCCAAAGAACAGTCCTCAGGCCAGGCTAGTCTTCCCTAACCCCAGCAGGGTCCTTATCCAATTACTTCTTTTTGGGTCATGACAGAGTTTGTCCATAACAGTTCTTTTAACTCATTATAAGTTTTCTAGAGCCTGGCCTGTCCCTTAACAATGCCAGAGTAGCTTATAGCTTGTCCCTTTTTGATACCTGGGTAGGTTACGGCTTGCCCTGGGTCCATCCAAGTCCCTCGATAGGACACTCCTTTCGAGGTGTTAGGAGCTAAGAACAATGGAGGCTTAAGTTGAATAAATATGACTGATGCCCAGAAATAAATATTATGTGGAGTCAATTAACTCCTTACTTACAAAAACATAGCATTTACTGTCTTCTTGTGTCATATACAAAAAGAACATTTCTCCAAAATAAACCATTGAAAGGACATAAAGGAAAAAGAAAAGCAATATTTCACTTGCATATATAAACCTAGAGTCCTCAGAAGAATCTGACTTTATAAGTCACAGGGTCTGATTTTGGGATATAGTGATTAACAGATAGGGAAAGCAGATCACAAAGGAGAAATTAAAGATAAACACGGAGGAATAAGAGTGCCTTGGGAACATTTTTTTATAGGTGTTACTCAATAAAACTAAGCTCCTTGCAGCAGAGGACAAAGGACAAATCAATATTATCCAACAATAAACAACTTTGTAATTGCATAACTTACAATGGTTGTCATAATTTTAACATCCTCTGTTAAAATGGGCACTGTCAACTTATGACTTGCCAACGAGTAAATCTTTAGTAAAGGCCTAATGTGCACATACATAATAGAAAAGGATCCTATGAAAAGAAAGAAAATAGAAATCTTGTTTTCATTGTCAAATAGTTTATGTTCGGAAAAATAACTAGAAGCCTTTGGATCTAATTTGGATCTAAATTACTATTATATATGGTTTCAAAAATTCATTTGCCAACATTTGAAAATCATACAATTAATATAATTATTTTCAAGTTTTTCTTTAAACTTATAAGGAAACTTTATTTGTAGTTTAATTACTTTCAATGATAATGAGTTGTAAAACAACTGTATTATCAATGGAAGTTTGTGCTTTGGATTTCCATATTCCCCATTCATAAGCTTATCTCCAGCCTACCACCTGCTTAATATCTATGGGTATTTGAGAGGCAAACTTTGGCTGGGGTTTGGAAATCTATATGTTTATAGATTATTGTAGATAAGGTAGATAGGCAGGTGTAAAAAATACAAAGGCATGCGTGAAAGTGTGATGTGTGTGTGTTGTTCGAGGGCTCTCGGGGAGGTGTTCTTTCTCTTTCACTGCTCACGTTTGATTCTCTTGAGCCACTGTGTATGGACTGGATCAGGATGGCTCCTCCTTGTACTCTGCTTCTGTGTGTGCCACTGTGCTCTCTTCTGTCTGTCTCTCTGTCTCTGTAGACTCTCTGGTCTCTTCCGACATCTCTCTGTCTCTATCCTCTCTCCTCTGGTCTCTTCCAATCTGTCTTTTTCTGATCTCTCTCTCCGGAGCCGTTGTGCTTCAGTTTCTGGATTTTCACTTGCTCTCACTTCTGACACTGACTGACTCTGATTCTCACTCGCTCTGTGCTCTTTTGTTCCTCTGCTTCTGGCTCTGATGACTCTGATGACTCCCTGATTCTCTTTCACTTTGTGCTCTACTTCTGTGACTTCTCCCTTCTGTGTCTTCTCCCCCTACTTCTCTTATAGTCTTAGTTTATATAGCAATAACATAGGGTGGTGACACAAAGGTGGGTTGAACATTAACAAATCAACAAAGAGGGGTAAGACCACTCCTCCAGGACATTAACAAAATCTCATCTAAAGACTTTACTCCAGATTACTAGGAGATCCACTTAAGGGCAGGATCTCATGCACAGTGTGTCACTTTATTCTTTCTTCAGCTAGTCACTGTCATCCCATTGCTCATCAATTTGTTTGAGCGGACACCAGTAACTTCTCTCATTGAGAGACTTATTGTTACTGTTTTTGGCATGTCCAATACGCATGGGTAGCTTGCCAGGCTCTACCATGTGGGCTCAATACTCTCGGTAGCTTGCCGGGCTCTCCGAGAGGGGGGAGGAATCGAACTCGGGTCAGCCTCATGAAAGGCGAAAGCCCAACCACTGTGCTATCGCTCCAGCCCCCCTCAGCTAGTAATCCATTTAATTAGCTGTAGTAAATCTACTTCTAATATTTCTAGCAATGTCATTCTGTATGGGCACAGTAAGAGATATATCAAACTTAAAGTTTGGTTCTTCTTGAGGACATTCACTATATATTCCAGACCACAGTCCTCAGGACAGGTTAGTCTTCCTAACCCAAGCAGGGTCCTAGCCTCGTCGTAACTTTTGGATCATGACAGCATTTGTCTATGACCATGTTCTCAACTTATAGTTGAGGTACTTTGGCCTGGCCAATTTCGATGCAAGGGTAGCTCACAGCTTGCCCTGTGTCCATTCTGTCCCTCGCCGGAACCCTGCTTTTGGGTTGCTAGGAACTAAGGGCAACTGAGTTGAGAAGGCAGATTCCCGGGAGTAAATATTATTGGAGTCAATCAGCTCCCAAGTTACAAAGCATAATATTAACTGTCTTCCTGTGTCCATACAGAAAGGACATTGCTTTTAAGGGAAACTAAGTTCCCTGTGGCAAGGCTGAAAGGATAAACCCAATGTTATACTATAGTCAGGGTTAGTTAAAGGATAGAACTGACTTGGACTCTAATTAAAAATTGGTAAACCAAGACCTTGCCTGATTAAATGTTTAGCTTCTTTTGGGTTAATCAGATGTTTTCTGTGAAGGAAGAAAATTTTGAGCATTATTAATAGCAAAATTGAATGTTGTGGGGTGCATGGTTTAAGCACTTTTAGGGGCCAGAGAATGTTAAATAATGCATGCTTTGTATTCAGGAAATCTCAATTTGAGCCTCGGCATCCCATTATCCCTGAACATTGCCAGGCCTAGCCCTAATTACCATCATGTGTTGCCATAATTCCAGAAATAAAAAAAAGTCATTAACTAGTTTTGTGCTTTAATAACTATTTGCAAGTTTTACTCCTTAATCTTAAATTTCCATTTAATAAATGCTTGTGATGAAAACATGATAGAAAGATACTAGGAACAAAAGATTACATTATTTTCTTCAAGCCATAAAGCAACAAGTATAGCAATTAAAATTAGTTTTCCACTTGAATTTGGATATTGCTTTTTTTGAAAGAATGTCACAGCATTGGCAAAACAGATATTAGTCAGTAAAAAATATATGTCTATTTTATATTTCTGGGAAATGTGTAGGTTTCTTTCCTGAACGTCCAGCTGTTTATATGATCTGTTCCTCATGTTGTGATAAGGGTTGCTTGTTACACATCATTTTCTGAGTCATAGAAGATGAAAATTTTCTACGTAGGAGATAAAAATCAGCCTCGAGACTGGAGTGATAACACATCGGGTAAGGCATTTGCCTTGCATGTGGCCTAACAGGATCCGATAACCCAGCATCTCATATGGTCCCCCAAGCACCACCAGGAGTAATTCCTGAGTGCAGGGCCAGGAGTAACCCCTGAGAATCACCAGGTGTGACCCAAAAAGCAAATAAAGAAAAAATCAGCTATAAGGAATAGAGATAACTTGCTGCCATGACATAGGAATGTAGATTACTATCCGTGAAAGTCAGAAGGTCAGGCTAGAACATTGCTGAAATCCACGAGTTCTGGGATGTAGTAACACTATGCTGCTTGTGTTGGCACGAAATTGAGCATCAAAATGATACTCCCTGGGAGTTGTTTATGGAGAGTCAACCAGTCAAGACATGGAAATTTGCAGGTAAGAATGCCTGTATTAATCATCATAGAGATCATATGACATGAAAACTTACATTCAAATTAATTGAAATGTATTGATGAGCACTTTTGAATACTCAGACTGTTAGCTGTGCTCTAGTTACTTGGTATGGTCTGATTGCAGGATATTTCCTTATGTGCTATCTGAGCTTTATGTAGATTCTGACTCAAACTAGTCCTCTGATTGACCAAACCTCTTTTCAGTAATAAATAACAGCCATTTATTATTGAAAATAAATGATCTTGTTAGCTAAGCTTTCTGTGTGGAAATAATTAAATAGAAGTGTGTTGGGACTTGCAGTGTTGCAATAATCTGTTCTTTTCAATGTGGTAGTCAATGGATATAGCTAAATACTGAGCACACGCAATACGGTTAGCCTGACTTTAGACCTGCATTTTTCTAACTTTATTTATTTTAACAGATTTGAAATGTTTTAAAATCAAACATTTGTTGAACCATATTGAGAAACCATATATTGAATCTTTTGGTAAATACTCAGTGCTGAATGATCAGCATACTAACCACTCAGCGTGTTGAAGGATAAAATAGGTGATGGTGATTTATAAGAAATTTAGAATTAGAAACCCAAGTACTAATGCAATAAATTGTTTCAGAGAAATAGAACCAACCAACATGACATGTTATTTATACATAATGTTTGATATATTTATATATTCAATTATCAACTCTCTCTAGAGTTTACATAATGTCTAATAACTGCACAGCTATAATAAAATGGCTCTCTTTCAATGAGAAATCCTGACTGATAATCAATCCCCTAATTTATTTATTCTTTCATACTATAGTAAAACTGTGTTATATCCCATGTGGAATATAGGTAGTTCTTTTTCTGAACTGCAGGAAGTAATTTCACAATTATCCTGGCCAGATCTTATTTAATAGAAGACATTATTTAATCATTTTGGAACAAAAACAGTTACTGATTCAAGTGATCCTTTTAACTTCAGCAGGACAATCATCAGTGAGTAGACCTATAGCTTTAGGAAATAAAGACATGGAACATTAACAGCAGAGGGGTTGATTTTCTTATAATTTTATGACTAAGGCAAACACCATAGTTAAGAGGCATGTGGTACAATGCAATGATAGTTAAGATACTTTTTCCTGTCTGTTTTTAAGTTCTGTGTACTAGCAGCTCTCACATAAAGAATGTATACTTGTTTTGATGAAAGAAATTTGTTTGAAGTGATATGTGAATATATATTCAGATATATCCCTTATATATGAATAAGGGATATGTGTATCCCAAATCATGATGGGCCTGAAAAGGCAGACGTCCTTTGTGGTTCTGAGAGTGTCATACAGATAACTCTTGACCAGTCTATTAGATGACAAACCTTAGAGAAAGAAGTGACTCTAAAAGGTGGAGACTTAGATCCGACTCCAGGATGGGGATAGTTTTTCTCTTGCTTCCTAACGATCAGTATATGAATCTCTGATTTTGGAATTTTTAAAAAATATCTAGTACCAGAATTTCTTCCCCCGCTTAAAATTACACAGAAATGTTAAATTGTTACAGTAAAGCCAGAAACAAGAGAAAAAGTATAGCAGATAGGACTCTTACCTTTCACATGATTGACCCACTTTTGATCCCAGCACCATATATGATTCCCTCAGCAGTACCAGAAGTGATCCTTGAGTACAAATCCAAGAGTATATTTTGATCACTGGAGGATATAGCACCTCCTCCACCCAAAAAGTGAAGCCAGAAGAATATTCTCTTTTCTCTTTCCACCCTCACCTAGATAGGAGTTGGATAACAGCAATCTTTTCTCTATTATGGGTCATGCTAGTCTGTAAATTAAAACCTCAGATCCCAGCTTACCTGCAAACATCTGTTCTTAGTTGATAACACCAATAGCACTTATTTTAGCTCTCTTTACATTCTGTAACCTTTGCATCAGCATTCTTTATTAAATTTTAGTTCCATAATGATTGTTGAAACAATAATCCAAGAAATTGCATTTTAATGGAAAGAATAAGGCTAATTCGATGCCACTTGCTGAAGTAGCTAAACTTGCTGAACTAATAAATACTAATAAATATATTAGTATATGACACTTGTGGAAATATATACATATAATAGATTTTTTTTCTGAGAAAGTAGCTTGGGAAAGTTGTGTTTATCTTTATTTTAACAAAAGCAAGTGGTATATATGTTGTAATCTAAGTAATCCACTTGGGGAGCATTTTAGGATAATGGATTTTTGGAGAGCTTTTTAGTTAAGTTATTTTACATTTTCCTATCTTTTACTCCGTAAAATAAGTAGATCTTCGAATTAATAATGAAGCACATTAACTTGGTAGCTTGGAAGTTTCAATGATGTAGCGGAATTGTATAATGATATTAGTACTAAATTGCATCACTAGCCAGTTGGGTTTCCTTCAGTAAGTGAGGAAACTACTCTGGGTGCCAGTTTTCCCATTGATAAATAAAATGCCTTCCCTATATTCCACTGACATTTCCAAATTTTTAAAATATTCAAATAAGGCATTGTATAAAAACTCAAATGTTTAATGCACATGTATTACCATTACCTACTAAAATTGCCTTTCTTTTACAAAACATATCTGATGAAAAGGAATGTAATAATTATTTTAATTTGAAGGAGTTTGAATAATTTGTTCTTTTGGGGGGTGCATCTTAATGGCTAAATTGTCTCATTCTATCTCATATTAGAAGAATTGCCACTTTTAGAGCAATATTCTGAAGTTAATCATTTTTTAGGGTTTGACCATAACTGGCAATTTGTTTTGCTTTGTCTTGCAGTGATACTTCATCTTGTTTTTCCATTATAATAACCTGTGACCCTTTAAAAATTACTGCTGCTCTATCTTTGTCTCAATTGTATTCCTTGAAAATGATTCCAGTAGCAATATTATTGAAATATCTTCAAGTGATATTAATCGAAGAGTGAAGAGTCAGTTGTCTGACTTAATAGAAGTAGAACCTGCTCTGGAATCAGACATTTTTTGTGTACCATTTTGTTAGTTTAATGACCTTAAGTTGTAATCACTATAAGACAGAGACTATCAGTATTACATTTTCAGACTGAAATATGAAGGTACCTGAATTTTAAATATATTTTTAATGTAAGAAGTAGTTATTCCTTCTACTTTCTCTCAGAGCAAACAAAGCAAAAACTTCTGTAAAGCAATTAATCAAATAATATTCTCATAAGAAAGAAAATCGAACCTGGATCGGCCATGTGCAAGGCAAGCACCCTACCTGCTTTGAAGTTGATAATATTCTGAGAGTTTTTTGGGGGTTGTCACACCCTGTAGTACTCAGGGCTTACTCTTGGATCTGTGCTCAGGAATAATTCCTGATGTTCTTGGGGAACCTAAAGGGGTTCCAGAGATCAAATCTGAGTTAGCTGCATACAAAGAATGTGCCCTTCCCTCTATACTATCTCTCTAGCAAATAAAACAGTTAATAATCTGAGTAAAGTTATTCTCACTAATTGGAATTTAGTAGCTAGAATAAATCTAAAGATGCTGAGTGCAAAAATCTAAAATTTGATTTTCTTTATTTTCCCAATGATATGGAAATATACTTTAAGTTATAAATATTTTTCTTGTCTTTCATTATTAAAAATGTGACCCTTGAGGTCACCAGGTGATAAAATTATATATTTTACCAATGATTTCAGTATCCTGAAGGCATAATTAGTTTGTCCAAGGTGACTGAATTGAGTTATCAGTCACTACAGTTCTATTCTGTCCTTTTGATTGAACTGCTCTCAATGATGTATGTACTGAGGGCCCCAGGTTTGTGATTCAATAAAACAACAAAGATGAAATTTTTCCTGTTTTAATAGTGGATTCTCATGTGACTTTATTATGTCTAGTAAAAACAATTGCAACTCTTTTGGTAATTTTTTTCATTCCTCCTAATGAGACTGGGTTTGTTAATATCATTGTGCCTTTGACATGCCATCCATTACAGTGTCAGTTGTTCTTATCTGCTCTTGTTCCAGATGGTTTTCATAATTACTTCTGAAGGTGTTGTAAGGAAACTTCAGTATGTAAGTCAACAGTGAAACTCAACAGGTAATGAAAATGGGCTTTTTCAGAGGATTATTTACAATGTGAAACAAATCTATTCCTTTTCTCAACATCAAGTACTATTGACTATGGGTTCAATACTTATGAAATACTAGAAAATGTTTTCTCAAATAATTTGTGATTGAGAATTAATTCTATTTTCGGGTTATTGGTGCTATGGAAATAATTCTGAAATAAGAATAACATTTACTTGAACTAATTAAAATGTGCAATTAAAATTTTTGTAATTTATATAAATTATAAATTTAGAAGTATTTTGACAATAATAATGCAGGGGAGAAAAGTTCAGTAGATATTATTTAGTGTCATATTTATGTTGATGGAACAGATTCAAATGGCTTAAATATTTATGACAACAGCAAGTCATTAAGAAAGAGATCTTGGCTAATCATGACTGAGTGTCTTTTTCTATTTCATAGCAGCATATTTTGTCTCTCCTACAACAAGGGCCAGTTCAGGTCCATGAACTCAATATTTCGCCTCTTCCCTATGGTTCTATTAGATGTCACTGTTAAAGAAAATAAGAGTCTGGAGTGTCTATGTGTGTGTTTCTTTTTCTTTTTCTCTTTTTGCCTTTTTTGCTTTTTGGGTCACACCCGGTGATGCACAGAAGTTAGTCCTGGATCATGCACTCAGGAATTACTCCTGGCAGTGCTCAGGGAACCATATTGGATGCTGGGAATTGAACCCGGGTCGGCGGCGTGCAAGGCAAATGCCTTACCCCCTATGCTATCATTCCAGCCCCATGTGTGAGTTTCTTTAGAAAGAAGTGGAATATTTATCTGTCTATATGTCTCTCTATATCTCTCTCTATTCATCTATGATTCCAACAGTTCTCCAAGCCACACTAGGAATGATCCCTGTGTGTCAAGCTTGGAATAAGCCCCGAGCACTGCCTGTTGTGGCCCCCAAATTGAAACACATACACAAAAGCACACGCACATGCATGATAATTTTGTGAGCAGAATGTGGCTAAAGGTTTTTCCACACTTAGTCCCTGTGGCTGCCCCCGTGGCAGAACAACTTTGGGGGCTGTGGTCACTGTGGGCAGCCTTGAAGATCGGGGGTGGTTAATCAAAGGAGCTTCTGGTTTAGGAGTCAGCCCCTGACTGGGCCCATAAGGACCCTGGACTCCATAAGGAGTCCCTGGACTCAGGGCTGCAGTTTCCTCCCCTGTAGACAGAGCCCAGCGCACCTGTTCTGACAAACAGCCAAACTCCAGCCTGCTATGCATCCCCAGGAGAGGAAGGAGCATCCGGTAGTGTCTTCACAGGTGCAGCTGTGACCTGGTGCCCAAGGGTGCCTGTTATCAGGACATTTCCAGGTCCAAGGCAGAGAATTCTCAGGTCATGGCTAGAGGTTTGTCTTTTCCTGGCTCTCAGCTCTGACTTCTCCTGCAGATCTATCTTTGGAGTCTAATGTTGACCCTTGGGAATAATAGGCAGAATATGGTACTGACCATATGGTACTGATGGGCTGGAGCGATAGCACAGTGGTTGGGCTTTCGCCTTTCACGCGGCCAACCCGTTTGATTCCTCTGCCCCTCTCAGAGAGCCTGGCAAGCTACTGAGAGTATGGAGCCCGCACGGCAGAGCCTGGCAAGCTACCCGTGCATATTGGATATGCCAAAAACAGTAACAATAAGTCTCTCAATGAGAGACGTTACTGGTGCTCGCTCGAACAAATCAATGAGCAATGGGATGACAGTGATACAGTGATGGTACTGACGCTTGGTCCTGGAGACTGTTGGCAAAAAACATTTGTGAATTTTATTCCTTTTTTGGGCTGGAGTGATAGCACAGAAGTTAGGGCGTTTGCCTTGCACATGGCCGATCCAGGTTCGATTCCTCTGTCCCTCTGGAGAGCCCAGAAAGCTACTGAGAGTATCTCACCTGGACGGCAAAGCCTGGCAAGCTACCCATGGCGTATTTGATATGCCAAAAACAGTAACAACAAGTCTCACAATGGAGACATTGCTGGTGCCCGCTAGAACAAATCGATGAACAACGGGAGGACAGTGCTACAGTGCTACAGATATGTATATAGATCTATATATTAACACATACATATAGACACACAAACACACACATATATGTGTGTGTGTTCTTTCGGTTAGAGACCATGCCTAGAAATGCTCAGGAGTTGCTCCCAGCATATTGCTTAGGGTCACACCCATTATTGTTGTTTGTGAGGGACGGCTGTGCAGGGAATGAACTGAGACCTCAACCTACAGTCATGTGTACTAACCCTTTAAGTCATACTTCTGACCACTTAACATGTTATTTTTCAAGCAGGCAAGAAGCATCATTTCATACATACACATAGAGTCTCAATTCTATAATATGGAATAGTTCTTGCTTTGCCTTAAAATTTTCCCTCTTGTATCGTTGTATTTTGTAGTTTGGAAATCCTGTGGCACACACTTTTTTTATGCTTGCACAAACCTAGTTCCAGTGTGCTGGTACTCACGTTCTATCATGGCATTACAGCTGACACATACCTCTGTGCCTTCTTAAAGGTTCTAAACTAAAACATCTGATCCTTTGTTCAAATGTCTCTGGTCCTCTTACCAAAAATGCTAATAAAAACTCAGTTAATGAAAACATTTAATTTACTCGTACATATGTATTTTGTGTAGTGATTCATGAGCACAGAGCTAGCAGTGAGCCTTTAGCACAGCCAGATGTGGCCTGAAAAAAAAAACACCAAACAACAGGGGCTGAGGATGGAGTAATAGTAATAGCACAGCATGTAGGACACTTGATTGCAGGTGGTTGTCCAAATGGTCCCCAGTATCTCTCAAGACTGATTCCTGAGTGCAAAGCTCATAATTCTGTTCCATTTCATTTCAGTCAGATGTACTGAAGGTCAGGGGTTAAATTCTTAAATATTCACGCACATGCCTATTGAATGGCAGAAGGATTTATATTATCTGGAGGTGGAATAGTTGCACCTGTGTGCACACCTATTTCTCAGTCTAGTACCCGAATGTTCATCCCAGAACAGTAGCTTCAAGGTTATCATTCTTATTAAATAGTATCAAAAAGTTCAATACACACACACACATACACACCCCACACATACCACACACCACTATCACCACCACCACCTCCACCACTGCCACCAAACCACAACATACCACAAACAGTATTGAATTGGGGCAGGAGAGTCTTTATTATCCTCTAACTTTGCTTTTGAATTAGGATAGCTTAATATTCATACTAGTCACAGAATTGTCCATTTTTTTTAAATCACAGAAAGGAAATGCAGCACTCAGTTTCAATGTAAATGTGCCAATATCATCACAAGAAAATCATATAGGTCAAGACACATAAATATAGTGCTACCTTACAACATCTCTGAGAATTCTACACTCTATTTCATACAGAATATTTCTTCATTTGGGTTACTTCATTTCTGTGCAGCTTGTAGATATGTTTTGAGAAGTTTTGAAAATTAGTTTCTTTCCTCTTATAATCAGTCTTATGTATTCTGTTACACCTAGGTAGTTTTGCTAGCGGTGAATAAAGAAGGTTATTGGATTCAGTCATTTCAATGTTCAATCTATTTCAAATATTCTACCAGAAGATGCTTAATATTAATACAAAACTTTTCCTATTAAATATTCTTATCAGCACTTTGAATTCACAATATATCATAATTCAGATGGTACCTGGATGGCTCATTATTTTGCTCAGGTCTATATAGCTATTGACATAAAATCTTTGTAATAAATGCCATCATATTTTCTTTTAACATGTCTACTGTTAGAGTAGAAAATAGTCCTGCATGTCACCTGTTGAGAGGATAGGAACTCTTTAGGGTGCTATTAAGCAGTAGATTGCTCAGAGCTTTCTGTTTTATCTAACTTAATTGGCAAGCTTATTTATGTAAAGATAGGTGATAAAATTACAGGTAAGTAGATGTTGGGATTGATGAAAACTGAAGTCCAATTCCTAAACTATTTTCACATGAATGATGTTGCTCAAAGTGGAAATTCATTGCATGAAAAGTATCAAGATTAATTAGTGTGATTAAATTTAAATTTAATAGTGAATAAGAATATTAAGTTACAGATAAATTCAGTGATGGAGAAGGCAAAACTGTTTAATTCCTGACATACATTAGCAATGTATATCTAAAGGTTTTAAATTTATTGAATGATATGGGTTCTTACACTTTGTTATTTTAGGGTTTTTATTCTAATTCAGCTACTGATGATAGTTTCAGAAGACACAACTCAAACAACTGCACAGTAAGAACTTTGGAAAATGTAGAGGAAAGTTTCAGAAAATTAAGAAAATAATTAAATAACTTTTTGTTGCTATATGTTTGACTAATAGGAAATGTCTTGGAAAATTGGAGAGACATTACCTCTGTGATCTTACTAACATTTTTATTGTGGAGTATTAATAAATGTTAAGTATTTTTTTTACTTTCTTTTTTGGGGGTCACACCCAATGATGCACAGTGGTCACTCCTGGCTCTGCACTCAGGAATTACCCCTGGCGGTGCCCATATGGGATGCTGGGAATCGAACCCGGGTCAGCCGCGTGCAAGGCAAACGCCCTACCCGCTGTGCTATCGCTCCAGCCCCTAAATGTTAAATATTTTTATGTTTAGTTGACTTATATTCAAATCAATTTTCATTTGATTACATTTTTCAGTTTCTCATTTATCCAATTTTATTGCATAATATATACAATATATATTGCATATATATATGGAAGCTTATATAGCATTAACATTTTTAGTTTTGATGCACAGTTTCCCTGTCACCACCAATGTGCAATGTCCACCTCTTTATTATTCCTTTACATTTCTCCCATTTCTCCTCATTAGTGTTTAATTTTAATGAGGCATATTGCTTGATTGACTCTATTTTATTTAGTCAATGACCTGTTAAATAATTTAATCTATTTTTTACTTCTCAATATAATTATTTATAAACATTTGCATAAATGTATTCGTAAATATTTTCCCTTTCATCATTTGATATTTATTGACTTTAGCACCATGGTTTACAATACTGTTAATCTGAGTTTTCATGCATAATACAATCTAACACCAATCACACCCTTCCCAAGGGTGTTCATTTCCTTCCAGTGTTATCCCTGGTATCTCTTTCCAGCCTCTCCTGTGGTGAGCTTCATACTAAAAAGAATTTCTCTGTTTCCATAGTTTTGGGCGTCAGATATACCCGTATTTTGTTACTTTCTATCTCACATATGAGAGAGATCATTCCGTGTTGGCCTCCTTTTGACTATCTTCTCTCAACATGTTGGTCTCCTTAGAAAATATGCAAACTGGGGATTGGAGCTATAGCACAATGGGTAGGGTGTTTGCTTGCACATGGCCGACCTGGGTTAGATTCCCAGCAGCCCATATGGTCCCCTGCACACCACCAGGAATAATTCTTGAGTGCATGAGCCAGGAGTATCCCCTGTGCATTGCCGAGTGTAAGACAAAAATAAAAAATACAAACTAGACAACACAAACACACTGGAATTTATTTTTTGTCATTTAAGAATATAATTGATTCACAGCACTTCATATGGTCTCTTGAGCATAATCAGGGTAATCTCTGAGCATAGAACCAAAAGTAAGCCCCAAACAAACAAAAAATATGATTGAATTATTTTCATTGCCTAAAATATTTACTCTCTTACTCGAAGTAATGATGAGCTGAAGACCTCTGGAACCCAGCCACAGCCATGCTCAAAGCTCCTCTCCACATGTTCAGATGAGCCTCATGCATGTAGCAACCGGCAGAGGAACACAGGTGTGCAGGACCCAGGGCTGAGATCTTGAAGCCAGCTCAGATCGGGACTGGGCCTCTTCCGCCCAGATCCCCCATTTTCCAGTACCTAGGAAGTTACACCCAGGAACTGCCCCGGCCCCGTGTAATCCCATCAACGGTCAACATCCAGAGACTGTAAAACCAAGCTCCGGAAGCCTAGTTTTCCTAGTTGTAGCCTACTTCTCCCTCTTGGAGAACCTGGCAAGCTACTGAGAGTTTCTTGCCCGCACAGGAGAGCCTGGCAAGCTCCCTGTGGCATATTCATATGTCAAATACAGTAACAATGATTCTCCTGTCCCTGAAAGAGCCTCTAATGTGGCAGCGTTGGGAAGAACAAGTAAAGAAAGGCTGCTAAAATCTCAGGGCTAGGACGAATGTAGACGTTATTTGGCCCGCTCAAGCAAATCAACGATCAGCGGCATGACAGTGATACAATGATACTCGTAATAATGAATATTACTTAATAAAAAGACTGATTACAAACTAGGTTTATATAATTCTTTGATAATTTTTCTTATAATTATAGTATACCATTTGCACAAATCCAAAGCAACATTATTTAAAACAAAACAGCAATTCTGATTCTGTGGGTTTTCTTTAACTCTCCAAATTGTTTTTTTGCTAAATTCTCTAGCTGGCCTTTTCATTTCATACTCCATATGTACTTTCTGACAATACTTTTGGAAAACATTTTTTCCACTCATTTGTTTTATATCTTTCAAGGTAAATGAGACCCGGGAGTTTCCTACATTTTATTGCAGTTAGTAAACATAAGTTTGGGGAATAATTTTCTTAAAGTTGAAGCATACTATTATATAGCCAGGAACACTGCTCAATAATAGCTTCTCCCATAAGAAATCTTTTATCTTCATACCCTTGACTGAGGATGTTCTCTGCTTTTATGGTAATATTATCTGTCTAAATGTATGAACAACTTGGGACTAGTCATGCTTTTCAAGAAACAATGGTAATTGTCAGGCAATTCAGCAAGTAAAATGAGGTCTTAGAATGCTAGTCCCAAGTACATTTCCTTTGTGTATTTTTATAAATAAAATGTCATCTTTGGGAGAACATTTCATTTTCAGAGTTAATATGAAATAGTAAAGTATTCATATGTTTGTTTTAAATGAATTTTTGTAATGACAACTTACTAGAGTGAACTAACCTTTCATTAGTAGATGCTTCAGATAAAATGCTGGATTTAAGGAAAAAGGTCATTGTGTTCCTACTCCTAGCTACTAAATTTCTTGATTTTTTTTAATTTTCAGTTTTATTATTTTCAGTTTTATTTTTAGGTTTCATCAATATACAAGTGAGACTAACTGTAACTGTTATTGAACATTTCACATGCTGTACTCCATATATCACATTAATTATCTGAATTTTCCCAATTTATTTCCTTTGTGATTCTGAATGATTAATACTAAAATGCATGCAGTTGCAGAACAATTTATTGAAAGTTAAAGTTTTGCAACTTTCTCTTAGTTAAAAAGGTAGCAAGTAGGTACACTTTGACTTGTTTGCTGGACTATAATATTCAGGTTTCAGGTATCACACTATTATTTTCAAGTAGTGATTTTTAGAACCCATGGTTCTTTTGTGTTTTGTTATTTAGTGGAGCTACTGAGTGTGCATGTCCTTGAATGAATAAGATAATGTATTAGAGTTTGTGTTCTCTAACCTTACACTTAGACATTGAGAATCTCCTGATACATACTCTGATAAACTTTAAGATAACAAGTTAGCTTCCATTTCATGAGAAATTGATTTTACCTCTTTTGTTTTATCAAAAGTAACTCATGGGTCCCGTCATTGTCACTGAATGACATTTCTTCCTAATTAAACTTGGCAGGGTAGACCAGAGTAAATCTGCAATATTGACAGCCAATTAAAAATTAAAATGAAAGATATTATCATAGTTGACAGTGAAACTGAGGAAGTTGAGGTGCGCAGGGCTAGTAAGAGCTTCCAGGACCACCGAGGTATCTCTTGTTTCATTCAGGGTTGGTTTGGCAAGGAACAGAAATTAATCAAATAAATAACAAAATTTATCATGGAATATATTTGGCCCTCTGCTCTATATTAGTTTCTTTCCAGTAATACTTTCTTCCCTATAGGTCTAAAATGCCTGAGGTCTCTCTGAGTAATTGCTGGCTAATGAATACTAATGAATACCAGAGACCTTAAGGTGTTCTATGCTGGCCCCGCCCCCCGCCGCCCCTCAACTCCAGGAGAGGCTCACAACTACCTTAACTCAGGGCTTACTCTACCTCTCCTCTCAGGGATCAGTCATGGCAGTACTTGGGGATCTGTTTGAGGAGCTGAGGACTGAATCCAGGTCAGCTGCATGAGAGGCAAGGACAATATCCCCTGTACTGTCTCTCCAGCCCCACTTTTAGTTTTCCATTCTGTCACTTTGTAATTAAGGAAAGAGGTTGGTCTGTTTATTTTAATACTATGTACATTTAGAGAGATCATGCAGGCACTGTCTTAATTGGTATTAGCAAGAAAGTTAGAGACAGTTTTTATCATTTGCATTGCTCTGATGTTTGTTGAGAATTAAAATGTAGGAGATCACTCTCATTTGGCCCTCAGTCAGAACAACAAACAATGCTTTATGTGAAAGGGAGATAATTAACCTGGTCTAATGATGAAAATGCTCAGCACATGATCATAGAGTTGCTATTCATAGTTGTAAGACAATTCAATATCGTTTTATAATTAACCATGTTCAGGTGTTAGAGTTTGCTGAGGCAATGAGAAGATAATTTAGATCTTGGATGATGATTCATGCATAGAATGGTGGTTTCTTAATGGGAGTGGATATATTTATGAATATGATTATTTCTTGAAACATTTTTATTTCATGAATGAGAAAAGTATGATGAAGGGAAGTTTCATACGGTGTTTTGAGTTTTATGGCAGTTATTTTGGTCAAAAATAATAGATAACCTTCTCAGAATGGTATAAATAAAGCTAGATGAAGGACAGGATTTAGGATTACCACTTAGTATAGTACTAGAGCAATAGCACAGTGGGGAGGGTGTTTGCCTTGCACGTGTCTGACCCGGGTTCGATTCCTCCTTCCCTCTCAGAGAGCCCAGCAAGCTACCGAGAGTATACCGCCTGCACGGCAGAGCCTGGCAAGCTACCCATGGCGTATTTGATATGCCAAAAACAGTAACAACAAGTCTCACAGTGGAGACGTTATTGGTTCCTGCTCGAGCAAATTGATGAACAATGGGAGGACAGTGCTACAGTGCTACAGTGCTTATGATCATATCAGCCGTGACTCATTATTGATGAAAGCCAAGTATGTTTTCAGGATGCTTTGTTCATGGTTGCAATGTACCTACCTGTCAGTTGACTTATGTATATTATCTCAGTTACACCTGGCGGTAAGTAAAGATTCACTTCTTACAAATACCAATAAGAAGTTTAAAATTTTAATGTAGGATAATTTGATGATGCCATTGGAATAGCCTTGCATTAAAAATCTTTTCAACAGACATTATAGCAATTTGTATGAAATTATAGTCATTTTCTTTTAACAATCTCCAGATGAAATATCTGAGAGATATATAAGTACACCTAAAAAAGTACATGTAGAGAAAAGTAGAGAGATAGGGATTATGTGGGGAACAAAGAACTATTCATTACCTTTAAAAAAGTCTCTGAATTTGTTCCATTATTTTCAATGTGAGTTTGTTGTATATAAAAAACCATAAGATTGATAAGTTTATTTTATGTATACTATTTTGTCAGTAAGTGCATTTATAATGTTGTATAATTCTTATAAGTATTCATTTTCAGAACATTATATTATTTGAAATGGGCTCCAGCTTCCCTCCCCACCCCAAGCAGAGCTCCTGGTGGCTGAAGACCACCGGACCCTAGCCACAGCCATGCTCAAGGCCCCTCTCCACACATTAGACAAGCCTCATGCATGAAGGTACCGGCAGAGGAACCCAGGTGTGTGTTATCCCATCAACAGCCAACATCCAGAGACTTAAAAGCAAGCTCCCAGAAGATATCTTAAACCTACCTTTCTCTCTGGGAGAAACTAGCAAGCTACTGAGAGCTTCCTGCCCACATGGGACAACCTCGCAAGCTTCCCATGGTGTATCCATATGCCAAAGCCAGTAACCAGCTGAATCTCCTTCCTCTGACCCTGAAAGAGCCTCCAATGTGGCATCGTTATGAAGGCCGAGAAGAGAGAGGCTTCTAAAATCTCAGGGATAGGGCAAATGTAGAGGTCACTGAGACTGCTCGAGCAACTCAATGATCAACGGAATTTCGTGATTTGTAATATTATTTGAAATAGATAATCTGCACACATTAAGCATTGATTTTCGAGTCTCTTCTCTCCCCAGCCTATAAACTTCAATTTTACATTCTGAATATATATGTATGTACAGAATATAATAAGAATACTTGTATATAATTATTTTGTATCCCAATTACTCCCTTACTTTTCTCTTTTAATATTTTCCCCTCCTTTCTGTCTTCTTTCTTCAACAACATAAAAATTGCAGATTAAATAATGAATCAAATTCTTTCCAGTCTCCATACAATCATCATACCCCTCACTACCCCAAAGTTGTTCATTGAATAGGAAGTAATCAGAATCATGTTTGACTAAATCTATACTCCTAGAGATACATTACACTGATTTCAACTAAAGAAGTTACAAAGATTTATTTATTTATTTGTTTATTTATTAATTTAATAACTGTTTCTGTAATTGTCTAAGTGCTAGAATTTATCCTTGAACAAATCCAATAATCCCTATTCTCCTAGAGATCATTGCATATTAAAAGTAAAGAGATTAAAATTAAGAGAGTAGAGTTTTAGTGGATTTCATAAGTTCTAAATAATTGCATCTTTCCTCTGAACATAAGTTTTGTCCACTATAGATTAAGAACATTTTATTTTCCACATTGTATGTTATCTTTTTTTACACTTAGCCATAGTACTTTATAAATATGTTAATTTTCTTATTAAATTTCCATTAAATTTCCTATTTTATTCTTTAGTGGCTCGTTTCAACACATTTTAACCTTAGGAAAATATTTTTTAATTTCATAGATTTTGATGTTTTATTTTGTATTACTTTCTAGGACCAGGATCGCTTGTGCCTATGAATGAAAGAAAGGACAGATTGCCATAATGATCAAACTTAATCAGTGAATACCTTGGCATGATAACAGCACAGTCTGTCAGTGTCACCTATCCTTTCCTCCTACCTGTGCCAGACTGCTGTGGCCTGCGATGTCCCACCATGCTTGAGGGCTCTCTGCCACTTTCACAGATGGGCCAGATGATGGGGTCATGGCATAATGTGCAAGAATCAAATGAAGTCATTATATATTATTGTTGACAGCTGTTCATGGGTTTATATAAAATGAAGTTATCCACCCGTACAGACCGTAGAAGATGTCTGGGTCAAAATATTTGAGTATCTACATAATATGCTATAATATAGACATTTCAAATTTAAGTTTTTCCTTGTAAAAATGAATTTAGAATATATTTTATCAGGAATAAAAGCATTGTAAGTGTGGCTATGCTACATAATAACTTTACTGGAAACGTCCCTCCCAATTGTCCACTATTTTCAACTGTAGTGATTTTATTTAGTAGATTATATTTTGACACATCTTAATATCTACACTTGAATACACAAGTTATTCATGAAATTTATCGGTTTGTTCTTATAAGTTCCTGTAACTTAGCAATATATAGTACTTCAATATTTTTCCATTTTAGATAAAAATTAGACAATAAGTAATGCCAAGGAATCTAGTTTTTAAAGTAATAATAGAACATATGTACATATAAAAATTTGACAAAGATGGAATAATAAAAATTAAAAGTGCCTAAAGTACATGTTCATGAGTGAGAATCTTGTGCAATGGAAATATTGCATCTTTCAAATAATGTAAACTTTATAAAACATAATTGTTCAGACTATGTTGCGTGTAAAGAACATAATCTGATTGACTTTTCCCATATACATATAGGGAAGTAATTGTTTGAGTCACTTTAAAAAGCACATTTAGAGTCCTATTTAGTAGAACCAAACATTCGCCATTTATTTCTGTTCTATTTTGAGCATAACTTCCCTTTCCTTAAAGAATCTAGTTCATTGCTGGGCTACAAATAAGTAGCTGACAATGATAAAGAACGTCTTGGTTTGGGTTGAAGTCTAGGAATTTTACAAAATGTTTGAAACATTGCTTTTTAAGATATGAAGAAGCAAATGGCTTGGCGAATTGTCTGAAGAATCGTTCTCAATACACAGTGTTGTCCAGATATTTTATGCAGTTCATTTTTTTAAACTTCTCAGTTAAATGGCATATTTTAATGGTCAGTATCTATAAATGGAAGATGTATTCTTCACACTCTCCCATCAATTCAAATCTTAAGACACGGTATTTCAGCAACTTCTCGGAGTTTTGAATAACAAGAGTGCATCATTTTATACCAAACTATCTATGCTTCTTCCTGTAGTTAGATTCAATTCACAATTCAGACACTTTCATATGCCCTAAATCACTTAAATCAAGTAGTATATTTTCTATAATACTTTAAAGAAAGAAATGACTGGGAAAAATAGGTTAGACAGAAGTAGAAGAAGCAACATTAAATTGCCTGCTTAAATTAATTCCCATATCTGACAAAGAAGATATCAGTTTTTATACAGTCATGAACAAAGCTCTCACCCTATATGTATAAAACCTGAGATGTAATATAGATATGGCTTTAAGTCCTGTACTTAAATAATTATATAAGTCCTAGATTTCATTCTTATTAATTAAAAACTGTTTTGTAATATTTGTAAAGTAGATAACAATTCTTATGTTATTGAGTTATATGGGGATTAAGTAGCATACTAGATGAATAGATATATATTCACACACTTGGAATATATATAGTAAGACCTTAATAAGCATTTCATTAGTGCCTTGCTCTTGATAGTGAATGAAACTCTCTGTCACTTATTTTTCTCCTCTGTTTCTCTTTTATTTTAGCCTAGTTCTGACTGCGCATAGAGAAATTCAATATTTCTTTGCTGTGTGTAGCTTCAAGGCATTTAGATAGTTCTTTGAGAAATCCTATGTTTATATAAAGGGCTGACTTTCTGCTTTCTAACCTCTATTCAGTCAAGTCAGGTCAGTTTATTTGTACCGTGTTTTCAAATTTTACTCAGGTGTGGTTTTATTTTCCAGTAATTATTGCCCAGTTTTATCCTTGTGCACACAGGTAGGAGAAAGCTCCTACATCTCAGTGGCTCTTTGCTTTCTGTCTTCTTTTGTGTCATCCTGAAATATGCTCTAGACCCCTCTTTATTCTACTTTGTTCTACTCTTATACCAACCTACATCTTTGATTGCATGTGTAATAATATACACTCCAGTCATTGTTGTTGCAAGATTTTGGTTTCTTGGTTTTGGTGCATCTTATGTTCAGAAATCAGAAGATCCCCAAATTGGGGGAAGTACATTGTATAATGGTAGAATAAAGTATACTATTATTAAAAAAACTAACAGCTATAGAAAACTTATTTGATATGCATTAAAATTCAAGATAACTCAGTGCTTCCTATAATATAAAGGGAAAGGCAACCAACATCATTCTGTATAGAGCATGGAACACCGTAGAAACTTTGGGCTAAGTCTTCTACCTCTGATCACAGCAATAGCACTGTTTCACTGTTGCACTGTTGTCCTGTTGTTCATTGATTTGCTCAAGCAGGCACCAGTAACATCTCAATTGTGAGACTTGTTGTTACTGTTTTTGGCACATCAAATACGCCACAGTAGCTTGCCAGGCTCTGTCGTGGGGGCTGGATACTTTCAGTAGCTTGCTAGGCTCTCTAAGAGGGGAAGGAACAACTGAACCTGTGTCGGCCACATGCAAGGCAAATGCCCTACCTGCTGTGCTATCGCTCCAACTGTGATGTGATTTGATTTCACGAAACCAAATCAAAGCAATACTTCAGGTAAATACCTAAAGATTTCTTCTAATTCTGGTAATCTAATTCCATTCCTTTACCCCCATTGTGTTTTTTTTCTCACATGTCAGTTGATATTTGTGAAAGACTTTAAGATAGGTAAATGCATATCTTGAGTACCTATGGGGAAGAAAAAGTACCCAGCAGTAATGAGACAACTATGTTACTGCAGTAAGTGACCAAGGGTGGATAGACTAAGCTGATGTCAGAGAAGTAGCAGTCTGCTGGGTTATGTAAAGACACTAACTTTATGCTAAAAGAAATGAAGGGATCCTTGATGGCAATGAGCACACACATTCAATTTCAGAGCTTTTTTTTTGTTTTTAAGATTCATTTTTATTTATTTATTTTTTGTGAGCATGTGGGATGCCTCATAGAGTATCTGTCTGGGTCAACAAGGTAGGAGCCCTACCCACTGTGCTGATTCTCAGGGCACTTAATTTCATACTTTTCTTATTCTATTGCTTCTACCATTTCTCTGATATGGTCAGAATTCTCCACACAGAATTTAGACCACTTCTCACAATACTTTTAAAAGTTTTAAGTGTGAACTGTTAGCTTGTAGAGAGAGTTTCTGACCTCAACAATTGCATCCATAGAAATTTAAACATAGATGTGACACTCAAGAGAATATCTTAAGGGTTTGTCATTCAGATTATAATATTTGTTATATAATGCCAATTCCAATTTAATAAACTACTTAGTTTCTACTTTGATTTTCTAAACATACAGTTCATGTTCTTTCAACTAATTGCTATTTATTTTTATTTTCTACTGTTTCAATAATAGAAACCAATAGGTACACTATTCAAAATATTCCCTACAAATTTACCTCCTATGCACCCAAAAACAGAAAAATAGATAATAAAAGTGTGGCATATACACAATGAAATACTACATAATGCAAGGAATGATGAAAACTATTTAAGTAACTCCAATTTGGATAGGACTAGAGGATATCATGTTAAATTATAAATACTATTATACTATATTTAGTATAAATACTGTTCATACTTTTTTATTCAAGATCTAATTAATTCTTTCATTAATTTAGGAATAACAGTTTTTGATCAAAGTGTTTTAAATGTGCTTTTTAAGGAATGTTACTTATATTGTCTGTATGCCTCAAAAGTATCACTGTCATCCTGCTGCTCATCCACTTGTTCTTAAGAAATGCTACTTATATTGGCTGTATGCTTCAAAAGTATCACTGTCATCCTGCTGCTCATCCACTTGCTCGAGTGGGCACCAGTAACACCTCCATTTGTCCCTGTCGTGTTCAGGGTCAGGGGAATGAGGCCCATTATTGTTACTGTTTTTGGCATATTGAATAAGACACAGGGAGCTTGCCAGGCTCTGCTGTGCGAGATTCTGCATCGCTTTCTTCTGGGAGCTTTGTTTTATAGTCTCTGTTTCTTGGCTGTTGATGAGATTACATGGTGCTAGGGGCAGGTTGTTGGTGTGACTGCCAAGCTACTGGAAAACAGGGGATCTGGGTGGAGGAGGACCACTTCTGATCTGAGCAGGCTTGGAGCTCTCAGCCATGGGTCTCGCATACCAGGTTCCTCTGACGGTTCCTTCATGCATGAGGCTCATCCAAGCTTGTGGAAGTGGCCTTGAGCATGGCTGCTGCTGGGTTCTAGAGATTTTCAGCCTCTGGGGCTCTGCTTGGGGCAGGGTGGGAAACTCAACCCACCCCCCTCCGAGGGGGCCCTGTTGAAGACAGCCTGGCAGGAGGTTCTGCCTCAAAAGTATACATGCGCATATTTTCTTACTTCTAATGATTGTTTTATTTTCAACTTAAGAACAGTATTAAGTCACTCTGAGTTACATATTTACTTATAGTTAAATTTTAGAAGTACAATGTCCCAAGACCAACCCCACAACTACTGTTACTTCCCTCCACCAATGTTTAAATATTTCCTCCTACCCCCAGCTTCTTCCTTGATTAGCACATTGTTAAATATAATTGCTGTAGTATGGATTTCTTGCTTTCAGTATGTTGGCTTTATAGTTTCTATATATACATATACTATACCTCTGCACTCCTGATGTGCCTGAGGTCACTGATCACTGTTCTTGTTACCCCTCATTTACCTCTCATTAGTCCCCTTTCTGTTTCTTTCCTTCCCTGTCCTTCTAACTTCAGTAACTTAGGTGTCTTCCTATGTACCTTGCATTCTCTCTTCCTGTTATTCTTTTATATACCACAGATAGGTGAGATCATCTGATATTTGTCCTTCCTCTGATTCACTTAATTTAATATGATGTCCTCTAATCCTATCCAAGTTGTAGTGACTTAAATGGTTTTCATAATTCATTGTAGTTATGTAGTATTTCATTGAGTATATTAGCACACTTTTATTATCTACTTTTTTGGCTTTGGACACCCAGGGTGATTTCATATCCTAGCTACGGTACTGGGTTCTGCAATAAATAATGTGCATATGAACTTTCAAATATGTTTGTGTATTTGGGTAAATACCAAATAGTGGAATTACTGGGTCATATTCTAGTTTTATTCTTTTTTTATCCCACCCTCTAGTTTTATTCTTACTTTTCTGAGAAACTCCATACTGTTTTCCATTAGGGCTGAACTTGGCAACATTCCCACCAGCAGTGGATGAGAATTCCTTTTTTACCACATCTCTACCAAAACAAATGCTTTCATTCTTAATGTTTTAAGATAATATTTTGTTGTTGTCTTGATTTGAATTTCTCTGATAAGAAGTGATTGTAAGCATCTTTTATGTGTTTATTGCCAATCCAACTGTCTTCTTCTGAGAAGTGTTCTGTTCATTTCCTCACCCTATTTTATATAGGCTTTGTGTTGGTCAATTTTTTTGGTAATTTTGTTGCTGATATTTCTGAGTACTTTATGTATCTTGGAAATTAATCCATTATTTGATAAATTGGGTACTAATATTTTCTTACATTCAGTTGGGTGATTTTAGTTGTAGCTCACATTTCTTTAGAAAAGAAAGAGTTTAGTATAATTTAATGAAGGAATGCAATGGTGTAAAGGGAGAATGCCTCGATCACCCTGAGCCCCAGAGAATAAGGAGGACTAGGAAAGAAACCAAGTAAGAGAGAAGGAGAGAAGAGATAGAAGAGAGGCAACAAATACAGGGGTCAAGGGAATTTAGGTATATTGACAGTGTTAAGGAATGATAGAACTAAATAAACAAACCACAGAGTTAACAACACAGAAATCACAAGATGCAAACTTGCATAATGAAAGTTAAAAGATGTCTTTCCACATGGCAGGCCAGGGCTGGGATGGGGGCTAAGAGTGGGAACCTGGGAACACTGGTGGAGAAAATTTGATACTGGTAATGGGATCAGTGATGGAACGTTGTATGTCAAAAGCCCAACTATGGATGGAACAACTTTGTAACTCACGGTGCTTTAATAAAATATACTTTTGATTAAAAAAGAATTAAAAATATCAATACCTAGATTTCTTTGAAGTATAAACAGGCTATAATTTGAAGTAGTTAGCTTGTAACTAATCAAAGAATTATGAGTTTGAAGTACTCATAATAGTTTGATTGAAGTTTGAGTATTTTATAGTATTAAACATCTAGGAAGTTATTTTACCAGCACTTCTTACATAAGGAGATAAATTCTTAAGCACTCCTTATAAATTTCAGGTCTAAGAGTTTGTGTGCAGTATATTGTGATACTTGTCATAATCCTTCATAGCTCCTTTACCAAGGCATGGAATAAATTTGTACGACGTTCTAATGCTAGGATCCATCATGATAACTAACTTTGCCAGTAGGATTTAATAAAGGGAGCCTTGAAAACGACTTGAATAGTAGAACTGGATGATGTCAGCAGAATAAACTTAACAGTTAGTACGATCTTTCTCTGGACATAAGAAAAATTATAACACCTATATTTTCAAGCTAAACTTTGAAAATTAATATGATTTGTCTAAGTAAGTGTCAAGAGATATACACAAATGATTTGAATGAGAGAGTCTAGACTGGCTTATCTGAAGGCAAAGTGGAGTTTTCTGAGAAGGCATTTTTGCTTCTTTTTTATTTGTTTGTTTTGTTTTGTTTTGTTTTTTATTACTTCCTGGCTTAGGACATGCCAGCAGAAATATCAGTGATGTATTCTGTTACCTGGTTCTTTGGCTTGAGCCCAGGGCCACAAAACTGTCCATTTCCCACACTAATGAGAATGGGGTTGCTGGAGGGAGTTTGAGAGGCAGCTGGAAGTGGGTAGGGAGTTTGCCTTGCTGACCCAGGTTCGATTCCTTTGTCCCTCTTGAAGAACCCTGGCAAGCTACCAAAAGTATCTGACCTCACGGCAGAGCCTGGCAAGCTACGTGTGGTGTATTCGATATGCCAAAAACAGTAACAACAAGTCTCACAATGGAGATGTTACTGGTGCCCACTAGAGCAAATCGATGAACAACAGGAGGACAGTGCTACAGTGTAGTGCTACATGTGAGTCATTGTTCCTGAAAGGCTTGAATAAGCTTGTGTTTTTTAATTTTATTTCAATTTTATTTTTTATTGAATCACCATGAGATACAGTTACAAAATTTTCATGATTGAGTTTCAGTCATACAATGATTGAACACCTCCACCAGGGGTCATTTTCTGTCACCAATGTTACCAGTATCTCTCCTGCCAGTCCCATCCCACCCCACCCACTGCCTCTGTAGCAGGCACCTTCTTTCTTTCTCTCTCTCTACTTTGGGGAATTATGGTTTGCAATAAAGATACTGAGAGGCCATCGGCCATCATGTTTGGTCAATCATCATTAACTTAGTGTCCCTTATCTATCCCAACTGCCCTCTCCCCCAGCACATGAGTCAGGCTTCCAAATGGCAGAGTGATCTTCTTGGCCCTTGTGTCTATTGTCTTTGTCTATACAATCCTTGTCTATACACTCCTTGTCCTTGTCTATACAATATTGTCCCTGCCAATACAATCCTACAGATATGTATAAAGTATGATATCACAGAACAATCCTATTGATATTGATGAAGAACTATGACTAAGCCCTATAGTACTTAAACTAAGTTATTTTTATTACAAAAAATCCACATTGGAGGTAGTTTAAGTCCACGTGGAAGGCCACTGCAGGGGGTGCTCCTAGGACAACACAGTGATCAAACTCAAGCCTCATGAATAAAAAGCACATGTTCAACTTGTTGAGCTATCTCTCTGGAGACAACACCCTACTTTTTTGACCAAATAATCTCAGTTGATGACTTCATTGAAAGTAAAATCTTTTATAAAACAATTTATGAATTATATATCATAGAAGGAGGTAATATAGTTTCTTAAAGATTGGCATAGTCTACTTTAGAGTTCCTTAATAATACTGTGTGTTAAATCAATGTATGAGGAAATTTCAAGAATATGGCATGCATTTATTATGTGAAATGGCGTATTTCAGTAATCATTAATCATTAATATTAGTTGATATTGGAACCTCAGTTTGATAGACTCATTAATCAAGTGCTTAAGGAGACAACCTTTGAGTTAAATATCGTTAAATATAATATGTTGTGGAAGAATACCTCAAGAGGAGAGTGAGTTTAGGATTAGTTAGTGATTCAGAGAAAACTAAAGTTTGGGTCTCTACTGTGTTAAGTGCCAAATTTAGATGTGCATAAACATTGCTAAGGTAAAATACAAACTTGCAAATCTTTCCAATGTAGGTAAAGAAGAGGATATAAGAGAATTTTGAAGGAATGAGCCAAACTTGACTGATTATGTTGCCAAACTTTTTTACATATTTAAGATTATATTATTTGATGAGAAGGTATTAGTGGACAAGTTCTAGCCATCAGAAATAGTGATTATAAAATGTTATTATTTTATTCTCCTAATACATTATACTAAGATCATTTTTATTAGTTTAAGAAGAACATTTTAAGTTGATGTCAGAGTTCATGAATAATAGTCAAAGTTTAGCCTGGAATAGTGGTCATTTATATAATTAAAATGAAACTTCATTTATTCATATTTGGTCTCCTATTGTGGTAGGGGAAGGGGGATTTTAAATAAAAAATCTAGTATTTTTCAAGAAAAGTATGATTTAAATATTAATGTAAAGATATACTATTTATACGGCATTCATTTAAAAAATATCAAGGATAACTATATGCGAGTTCCTTATCATCTTTTAACTCAACTCAATGGTAGAACCTCCAAATGTTACTCTATTAACAACCATATTTGCATTAAGCTTATACTACATAGTCAATAGTATAATTTATTAAAAAATAATAGCTTGACCCCTCACTCACTTCCCAGATACTTCCTTCAACACACACAAATTCAACAGAAATTCTACTTTTTTAATTGTTTAATAAAATGTATATACATATGTATATATGTATATATATATATATATTTTACTAGATCTTAGGTCTCAAATGATTGAAAAAACTGAGTTACTTAAATTTTTGTTTGGTTTTAGTGTCACATCTGGTGGTACTCAGGGCTAACTCTTGGCTCAGTGCTCAGTGATTACTACTAGTGGTGTTCAGTGACATGTAGTTCCAGGGATTGAATCACAGTCTGTTTCATGCAAGGCATACATCTTAATCTGAATTACTATGTTAATGAAAGAATATACTGTGTCTTTTATTATCTCCCTCCACATTCCTGCTCTGTATTTTTCTAGCTCTATTGTCATATTATTCACCATTTCTATCTAAGACATGTTCAGAAAATAATTTTTGTGTCAGGTTTCTTGTAGGTATGCATAAAGACTCTATTTAGAGGATATGTTTTATTTATTCTCAAGTAATATTGGGGTACTTCTTTATTGTTATCTAAGCATATTTGTAAGGTCAATTTCCCCACAAAGTATCATGTTTCCATAAGAGGAAATTCTAGGACTAGTAGAAGAAGTGCATTTTCCAGTAAAAGATCCAGTTTCTTTATATTGTAGAATGAGTCTACAGTTCAAAGAAAATTAGATTTTGGCATACTGCTTATTAGTGTTTTATGAGAATTTTTTGTTTCTTATCTCCAACTTTAATCCAGTTCCTAACAAAATCTCTGCTACTTACAAAGGTGTGCATAATAAATTTTTAATGCATAAAAATACCATTACTGTGACATATGATTCAATTCATATATGGTTCTCTGTAAAAAATTACAAAGGCTCATAGGAGGGGTGTGATGATGTGTGTGGAGAGTTGTGTTGTTCATGGGCTCTCTGGGAGGTTCTCTCACACGCACCGCTGTTCGGTGCTCTCGAGCCACTGTGTATGGACCGGACCGGGATGGCTCCTCCTTCTGTTCTGCTTCTGTATATGCCTCTGTGTTCTCTTCTGTCTGTCTCTCTATCTCTGTCTCTGTCTCTGTAGTCTCTTCACTGGTCTCTTCCGACCTCTCTCTGTCTCTGCTTCTGTGTCTTCTCTTCCAACTTTTGTGTCTTCTCCTGTGTCTTCTATCTTGCCTCTGTCCTCCCACTTCTGTCTCTTCTCCATGCTTCTGTCTTACCTCTGCCTTTCTCCCCTTATAGTCTTAGTTTATATTGCAATCACATAGGGTGATGACATAAAGGTGGGTTGAACATTAACAAATACACAAAGAGGTGTAAAATCACTTCTCCAGATTAATAAAATCTCATCTACGGAGATTACTCCAGATTACTAAGAGATCCACTGGAGGGTGAGATCCAAACAAGGATGTGTCGCTGTAGGATAACATAGCCTCAGTAGTTTAGGTTTATTGGGTTACTCCCATTACAGTGCTCCTATTCCTCTTTGTTTATTTGTAGCTTCTTTCTTAGTGTTCTGTTGACTTGTAAATAATGTTTTTCTCTTCTCCTTGAGTCCTTTGCATAGTTTATTCAGAGCAAGTCCTTTTTGTATGGACACAGGAAGACTTAACAAATGCTATGCTTTTGTAACCTGGGAGTCATTTGACTCTACATGATATTTTCCTCCAGGGCATCTGTTCTCTTGACCTAAGCCTCAGCTGCCCTTACTTCCTAGCACCCCCAAAGCACGGTCCTGACGTGGGACAAGAAGGACCCAGGGCAAGCGGTGAGTTGTGTGCTACCCTGGCATCGAGATGGGCCTGGCCAAAGTGCCTAATGCTTAACTATAAGTTAAGAGCTTGATCATGGACAAATGTTGTCATGATCCAAACAGTGATAACTAGATTCGGACCCTGCTAGGGTGAGGAATGATTAATCTGGCCTGAGTGCTGTGGTCTGAGCCTGTGGCAAGATCTTGCCTTGCAAGCCTCAGTGTATCCCTTGCTATGTCCATACAAAAATAACTAGTATTAAGATGTTAATAAATTCCTGGACTAAGGAAAAGAAAAAAAACCTTAAGAGTGAGGAAGGGCTTTCTTATGTTAATTTGGCTACCTGGCTGGTTGTAGCCTAGAGGGCAAGGGGGGAGAGACAAGTAGGAGGAGAGAGAGAAGCCAGAGAGAGGCAGCAGTTGAGCAGTAGATCCAGAGAGAGGCCGGAGCTGGGAGTGCGGGAGATGAGAAAGTTTGAAGATTGAATAAACGGTAACTAATCAGCAAGCAGCTTGGTCCTCGTTCTTCCTTCGCCTGTCCTTGACCACCGGCCGTCCCGATACAGTCCACACACTGCGGTTCCAGAGCACCGAACGCGGGTGGTGAGACAGAGCCACCCGGAGAGCCCGCGAGTGCACTCGCCCCTCGGCGAGCCTTAGTTTTTTACATGTCGCTTTCTTCCTTCCTCAGCTAGTAATCCACTTAATTAGTTGTAGTAAATCTACTTCAAATATTTCTAGCAATGTCATTGTGTATGAGCACAGTAAGAGATATATCAAATTTAAAGTTTGGTTCTTCTTGAGGACATTCACTATATATTCCAGTCCACAGTCCTCAGGCCAGGTTAGTCTTCCTAACCCCAGCAGTGTCCTAGTCTTCTCGTTACTTTTAGATCATGACAACATTTATCTATGACCATGTTCTCAACTTATAGTTGAGTATTGTGGCACTTTGGCCTGGCCAATTTCGATGCCAGGGTAGCTCTCAGCTTGCTCTGGATCCATTTTGTCTCTCGTCGAGACCCTGCTTCTGGGTGTGCTAGGAACTAAGGGCACTGAGTTGAGAAAGCAGATGCCCAGGAGTAAATATTATTGGAGTCAATCAGCTCCCAAGTTACAAAGCATAATATTAACTGTCTTCCTGTGTCCATACAGAAAGGCCATTGCTCTAAGGTAAACTAAGTTCCCTGCAGCAAGGCTAACAGGACAAACCCAGTGTTATCCTACAGTTCTCCACACTGTTCTATTTAGCATGCCACTGCAAGGGAGTTCTTTCTTAGTATGAATCATACTTTTGATTCCAAAGCCACTATTTCTATTTGGATCACATATATATCTCTTGGTGAAAAGAAATATGTCTCTAATAGTGAAGTACTTTCTTTAACATAGGCAAAAACCACTAGTTCCCTACATTATAAAATCTTACAGGCAGTTCTACCAAAACTTTTGTGAGACTTGCAATACCAAAGACTATGTAAATTCAATGGCTTTCCTATGTCTTAAAAATCTTTGTTTGTGGAGGTGCATACCTCACAATGCTCAGGGGTTACTCCTGGCTCTAAACTCAGGAATTACTTCTGGCATTGATCAGGGGATCATATGGGAAGCCAGGGATTAAATCCAGGTTGGCCGCATGCAAGCAAATGCCCTACCCTTGTACTATCACTCTGGTTCCTTCTCCATTTTTCTTAATGACTGGGATTCCTAGATTTTTTATTTGATAATTAACTTTTTTAAAAGAGAGGCTAAATCTTGGGTGACTTGGGAAGTAAATAAAGTCCCTGTGTGAAACGGTGGTATATAAGGTCCCTATCGAGTTCTGGGGTAGACAAGTCAAAGACTTAAGTAACACTTTAGACACCTTTGATTTTCTCAAAGCGAGTGGAGAAAACTTCTACCACCAGTGATGGTTTCAGTCAGAATGAATGAAGTATTTGTACCCTGAATATGTAGGCATTAATGTAAAGTCAAGCTGACTGTCTTCCCCTTAGTAAGTTTTTCCAAGTGGAACAGGTAGTATAGGGAGAATAAAGCTAAGGTTTCTACTGGGTTCATTAGCAGCAAAAATACAAAGCACAAATTTGAATTACTTTTCATATGGTCATGTTTAGCTTCTTCCTATGAATGATAGTTTTTACTCTCATTAAAGCATATATTCCTGAGGTTAACTTACCTATACAGCAGGCGAGTCACAGGCCTTGCACATTGCAGTCCTGGGTTCTGTCATTAGCAATAAACATAATTCTCTGAGCACTGCCAGGAGTGATCCCTGAGCACAGACCCAGGATTAAGCCCTGAGCACCACTAGGTATTACCTCCTAACAAAGAAGAGACACATCTACAAAATATCAAGCTGAATATTAATAGGCTGAAGAAAAATAATATATTTTTGTTCCCTAGCATGGGACACAAATTCATTGCTACAGATTTAACAAAATGTTACTGGTCCCTTGAAACTTGATATTTGATTTCTGATTCTTTATGTCTAATGATGGGCTGGAGTGATAGCGCAGCAGGTAGGGCGTTTGCCTCCAACACGGTCGGCCAGGTTTGATTCCTCTGCCCCTCTCTGAGAGCCCGGAAAGCTACCGAGAGTATCTCACCCACAAGGCAGAGCCTGGCAAGCTACCAGTGGCATATTCGATATGCCAATAACAATAACAACAAGTCTCTCAAAGGAGACGTCACTGGTGTTCGCTCGAGCAAATCGATGAGCAACGGGATCACAGTGACAGTGACAGTATGTCTAATGATAATGTTGATTCTTACTGTTCAAGTTTATTGCTTTTTTGTGTAAGATTAGGTAAAGGGACAAAAATAATAAGATGGAAACAAGAAGCCGTACTTTATTATCAAAGAAGTATATACCTACACATGAAAATTCTTAGTATTGCAGACAACACTATCAAGTTTATACTGATATTTCATATTACCTAATGGGAATCCAAGCATGGTATAATTAAGTCCTGCCATAGAGACAAGAGCAGCTGCAGATTCTGTGATTATAGTTCCTAGTGTCTGAGCACAGACTCTATACTAATCTATGAACCAGCATCAGCCACAAGCAAAGTAAGCTCCTTACCTTATGCACTAGCTCTCCCGCCATCCAAGTTGAAATAAACTGAACTTTTAATTACATCTAAAATTAAAATCTGTTTGCTCACTATCAATAAATAATGAGGTGTCAAGTTTCTACATTATAAGTATTTGAACACATTTAAGTATTATGTATTTTTGCAAATGCTTTATGCATATTAAATTCTTTAGAATTTGCAAGAAGTATAGGCAGTGACATGTTATATTTTCATTTTACATTTTAGAAAATGAAATAGAAATTTAGATAGGATTTAGCTATTTGGCAGCTAAATTTGTACATACTCTCTTCCCTCCTTAAATTTTGAATACTGTTGGTGTTTAGAATTTAGAGGCTCTGCCCGGCCAGTCTTCCCTGATTTATTCATTTAGTTGTGTTGATGAGTTTTACTGTTATTGGGGTAAGCTCTCATGTCAGACAAACAGCATTAGGATACTGAAAGATTGGTAACTTTAATATCAAGGTACTAAATTCTACTTTTAGAGGTAAGCAACAAAATATTCCAATGGCACTACACAAGCACAAGGCATTAAAGCATCCATGTTTAAAATATGGCATACCAACCCCTTGAAGCCAATGCAGATTTTTTATTTGGATGTTTTCTCTCCTGGACATAGATTACTTTTTGAGTTGGTTATAGCACTTGTTCACTGGGAGTAATAATTTAATATTTATCTCATTAAATAAAATATACTGCCACTTTCTCCCCTACCTACACAAAGAATAGTTTTATTTCCACTTCCCCCACCCCGCCCTCTGTGTCACTGTCTCTCTTTCTCTTTGATTTGTTGAGAAATCTCTGTACTCACTGTACCTATATTTGTATCTTCTGGTTTTTCTGAGAATTACCTAATCACTATCTTTTATACTCTAAACTTAACTATATTTATGGTCACTAATAGTCTCTACTTTGTTGAACATAATGATCAATGCATAGGTCATTCAAGTTTATCTATAAGTAGTGATTTCATTCATCCTAATTTTCTTGGACATTTCTTATTTGTGTGTTTATTTATTGTCTTGTTTTATTGATAGCTTTTATGATAACTCTCCAATGAATCTAGGTTTAGATGATAAATTGTAAGGATGTAAACGTATAAAAAGTTTTTGAAGCAATAAATCCTCTATAAAAGACTTTTATACTTTGTTTGAAGTCAGCATATGCATTTTTTTTCTCCTTGCCACCTGATATTTTTTCTTAATCATTCCTTAGTGATCTTAACACCCATAAAATCAAAATACCTAGAACTCAGTAAATGGAGCAGTATTTAGTCCTTCATTTGGATCATCTGATTTAATTTTGCAGCTTAATATTATGGTGAACTAGGATGATAATTTTTAAATTTCCACTCTTTTTGCAGGGGGCCAAATCTATCATGCTCACAGCTTGCTTCTAGAACTGTGGTCAGAGATAAGAACTGGCAGGGTTATGGGGATGATATGGGGTTCTAGGGATCAAATCTGGAACTACTGTGTGTAAGGCAAACACCTTATTCACTCTACTATCTCTTCAGCCAAAATTTCTACTTTTAGTTCAGACTTCTTCCCATATCATCAGGTTCATCATGTATAATGTCTTGCTGTAAAAACATATCACTTCACACTTCACTTGCCATCCCATTGATCTTTGATTTGCTTGAGCGGGTGCCAGTAACATATTCATTTGCCTCTGTTGAGCGCTAGTGCAGCCCAATGATATTTGCTTGCTACAGGAACAGGAATAGCCTCAAATTGTTCACTCAGGGATTTGACGAAGAAATCTGACCATCTAGTTGGTGGGCGGCCACGAGTTCTTCTGACATCCCATGGAATCCAGTTGGTAACAGCTCTAGTCCAGCGAGGTCATCTCTGAATTATATTACATGACCGGCCCATCTGATTTTTGACGCCTTGGCAAACGAGACAGGATCCCTGATTTTTGACCGTCGATGGAGGTCAGAACTCCGGATTCCTTCTCTCACTTGAGTGAGACATGATATTCCTAGCATAGCTCTTTCGATTCCTCTTTGGGATACCCTAATAGCATTCTCATCCAATTTGCATAGGGCCCAGGTCTCTGAGGCATATGTTAGTGCAGGAAGAATGGTGGAATCGAAAAGATGTGCCCGGACTCAGAAGTTCTTCATTTCCTTAACCACTTCTTCAACACTCTTGAAGGCATTCCATGCTGCTCTCCTCCTCCTGCACAGTTCTGGCGCCAAGTTGTTCCTCATGTTGATTTCTCGACTCAGGTACACATAGCTGCTGCATTCAGAGATGTTCGTTTCATTGAAAGCGAATGGAGCTTCAGGGACTAGTTCATTTTTCATGAGCATCGTCTTGTTGAGACTCAGCTGCAATCCGACCTTTCCACACTCATGGTCGAAGTCGGCCAGCATTTGTGCCGCTTGACTAATATTTGGCATTATGAGAACGATGTCATCAGCAAAGCGGAGGTGGTGTAATTGCCAACCATCTATCTTCACTCCCATTCCCTCCCATTCCAGTTGTCGCATGATGTTCTCAAGGGTGGCACTGAAGAGTTTCGGTGAAATGGTATCACCTTGCCGCAACCCCCTCTTTACATCAATGATCACTTCCTTGGAGAATGGTGAGATCCTGGTGGTGAATCCACAATACAGCTCATGGCGGATTTTGATATACTGAGTTTGAATGCCCTGTTTGGCCAGGGCTTCGATGACCGCCTCAGTCTCAACAGAATCGAAGGCCTTCTTTAAGTCGATGAACATTAGACAGGGTGGCATCTTGAACTCTCGCGAAACTTCAATGAATTTGGTCACTGTGTGGATATGGTCTATTGTGCTGAATCCCCTTCGGAAACTGGCTTGCTCGCATGGTTGTCCTTCATCTAGTGTTCTGCCTATTCTATTCAGGATGACACGAGTGAACAACTTGTAGAAGATAGACAGCAGGCAGATTATGCAACTTACGTTTTCACTAACCCAGTAAAAACATAAGTAAGGTTTAAGGTGCATC